>NW_008668940.1:1400-6588 GCF_000695815.1 Acanthisitta chloris
GGATTTGTGGTGTTCTTTGGCAAGTTTGATAAATGTGTGCCTTTTTGGACTGCATTTATGTTCTAAATTAGGTGTGTTCTAAAGGGTCTGACTGAAGCAAGTCCTTAAGCTGCTAGGAAGCAGAAGCAGACCTCTGCACATTGGAATTTTTTTCTGTAAAGGTTATACAAAATGCCATTTTGCAAATTGCTTGTATATGGGTTATATTAAGAAATCATTGTGTGTTTTCATCTTAAGATCTGTACTTCACAGGAAATGGAACTTCAGGTTATATCCTCAAAGTGGGTGTCTATCCTTCACCAGTTGTACTGAACAGCGACAGAGTTGTTGAGCAATAATACTTATTTTGCAATAAAGAGATCAGTTATAGAAGTGGTTGTGTATTTATCACTCAACCTCTTTTCTGTTCTCTTTTTGCCCTACCTGCCATTCTCACATTGGCAACTATTTTCTGTGACAATGAGATCTACTAAATTCTAACCTCTGAGGATAGATTGGCAGAAATATCTCCTTTCCTCCCCCCAAGCTTCTTTTGTAAGGACATATATTTTACTATCCTTGTGATTACCAAAAATTAAGTATAATTAGGGTTTTATGAGCATTTTTGCAAGTTTCTTTAAACTAAATACCTCTTATGGCAAAATTATCAGCAAAGTCCCTATACAGTGGCTGAACAGTTCTTTACTGAGAAAAACAGTTGTCCACACTAGTTTCACAAAATCAGTGTACCCCCATCCTTTGTCATGTGATTCATCTGTTGAAGGCCTGGGCTCCATCCTCTCTCCTCCTCAGCAGTTGTCACTGTCCATGAGAATACCTTGGAGACTGTATTGTGTCACACTTGGGTTTCAGTTCCTTATTCTTTTTTCCTATCAAAGTTCTGCTTTGTTTAAAAAATATTAGATATTTATCAAAGCAAGAACTTGAACCCTGAGGCCTCATTTTCCACCAGTACCACAAACCTTGGGTTACTGAGTTATTTTCGCTGTGTCTCAGAATATTTAAGTGTATTAAACCAAATGGAATAGTACCAGCAGGAGAGATTGAGAGTCTTTATCCCAGAATATGAAAACTCTATAACATGGTAGTCAAACATTCTTCCAGGAGATTTGGTCCAAAACCCCTCAGGCAAAAGATGGACTTTAATCAATCTTTCTTCTATTGAAGATGACCTGAGGGTAAAGCAGGAGACAGGTACTGCTTTTTTTTAATCAATATATTAGTTTTCTTTAAAATGTCTGAAATGGAAATGAAATATTTATTTCGAGTGTGTGTACCTCCTTCCCACCCCTAAACTAAAACAATTCAAAATTTATTAGGGCAGAAATTTGGGCTTGGGAAAGGATATGGTTTGGCTACCACACTGACAAAGTCTTTCAGTTCATAAATTTCATGCTGGTGACAGAATTAATAAGGCCAAATAGTCCTGTAAATATGGCTGAGGTATATGGGTAGTGCTCATTGATAAAGGAAATAAAAAAGAGGAGGAGTGAGACAGGCTGGGAGCCAAAGGACCAAAAAAAGGCAGCAAGTTATACACAACATTCACTTGTCTCATTTGTTTAACATAGTAAAGAAAGGATGTGTTGATGCAGGGAGTTAGCAGAAATGATAGATTAGAAGAGTATTATATTTTCTGGATATGGGATGAATAATATTTGTGAAGATATAGAAAATATCTCTCCAAAACTGGAATGATCCATAAGTCATAGGATGCAGAGCACAAAATACCAACACACGAACATACTGAGAAAGGCTTTAAACAATAACTGAGTAAATCTTGGAAGAGTTCCAGAGAAACAGGGAACAGAAAAGGCACTACATGCAGAATAATGGGATTTAGACAATACAGATAGTGCAGCAGACATTTGTGAATGGAGTATTAGCTTTTTAATTATAATAATTACCTAAGTTTAAGGTCAAGGCACCTGTGCATTGCTGTCTGCGAGAAACTGATTAAAAAATTAGAAGTAGCATTTAATCTCCGTGATACTATTTCCAAAATTCTTTTAGAAATTCGGGTATTGCCAAGATTATTACTTATTATTTGTACTGCACCTAGAGACGTTGACTGAGATGGGTCCCATGTTGCCACCCTGAGATCATTGACATCAAGATTGACTAGAGAGTCAATCACTTAAAATAAAATATAAAATGAAAATCCTCCACAGGGAGAAAAACCATGAAAAATGAAGACTATGACATCCCATTTTATTCTGCTTTCCCATTCATACTGACTGTGGAAATGAAAGGCTTCATATTGCTCCCTTTAGTAATTCAGACAAGTCTATTCCTGGTCTTGGAAATTAACTTTTTAGCTGATCAGTTGGTATAACCTCAGATTTGCTGCAAGGGAGCCCTGTCTGAGAAGCAGTGAAGGTGGAGCTTGTCACCTGGATGTGGATGAAGCACAGAGTGTTGCAAAGTATCTCTGGCTGGAAATAACCCTACTCATATCATTCCAGTTATGTCTGTGGCTGTTGGAGGCTCTGTCCTGGTTTCTGAGCAGGGGAATGCAACTGTCTGGGTAGCTTGTGCTTCTGTGACACCACATTCAGCTGATATGTCACACCAGTGTCTGCCAGTAGTGCTAGGTGCCACATACTTCGGTGTTTTGTTTGCTGTCTGCCAGATTAGGTAAAGTCAAATATGAAGAGCCGGCAGAGATCAGTGAGTTGCATACACAGAGAGAAAGATTTCTTTTCGCTTTTTCCTCTTCCCCCACGGGTATAAGTATTTGTAGTTGGGTTGCAGGTGGCAAAAGAAAGCCAGTCCCAATAGGAATGGCTATCAGCATATTCTACTGAGAACAAAGAGCAGACTCAAGTGAAGAATTGGGTGTTGAGTTGAGGGATTAGGGAATAAACAAAAGGCCAAGGAAGAAGGAATGAAACAAAGAGAAGGAGGAAATACCAGAGGTGATGGAGCCAAGGTATGGAGAATTGTTATAGAGAGAGACATTTGCTAAAAGTTAACAGGGATGAGACACATAAGGTTATTTCTAGAAAGAACAGAGTGCATGAAAGAAAGTCATAGAGATTGAAAAAGAAAAGGTGACAATTTGGAAGTGAATTGATGTACATTTGTTATAACTATTTCTTTGCAATATTATTTCTGCCAGGGTAATATTCCCATTGCAGTAAAAATTGGAAATTTTGATCAGGTTTTTAAAAACTAGTGATTTCTACTAAAACAAACATGGAAATTTTAGTTTCCATGTTTGTTTTAGGAAACAGCCCTGACTTTAAAATTTTGGTTTGCTATTTCTTGACTTTCTTGGCTTTTTGCTACTTCCTCCCTTTTTCTTTTCCCTCATGCTAACCACTCAAATCTGCATCATTTTCAAAAAGAAGTGTGTGCTATAAAGAACAACTAAAACTTAATTTTGACCAATAAAATTTTCAAAACCGAAGAAAAACATCTCACCGGTGCACTTGACAAGGCGGAAGGAACTGCTGCTGCAAAATGCCACACAAAAGAATACAAAACATAGATTAAAATAAACACAAAACATTTTCTGATTAAAATATTTAAGTGACGTGTTCAGAAAGGCTCCATTGGGGAAACAAAGACGTTTTCTAGTAGGCATTTCTCATATTTCTGAGCTCAAAAGAAAATGTTGAAAGGACAAGTAAAAACAAAAGCAACCTTTGGATCCCTTTCTGACCCTGAAGCAAGTGTCAGTCATGGCTATCATTGCAGAGGGAGATGTTTTCTCTCCAACTGTGGCCTGTGGGTGATAAGCAGACCTTTTACATTTCAATTGCAAGTGTTAGAGATAAAGATGTCGTGAAAGAAACAGAACGAATGTTTTTTCACCATTGTAGGTACTCACCCCCTCTTGTGCTCTCACAAGTTCAGGGGTCATTGTTTACATTCACATTTGAGGTAAAATGCACTAGGGATGATCACTGGAAAAAGAAATTCCCAGATGAATTGAGTAAATGAGGGGCCTGTGGTGAAATTCTGGGTAAAAGCAGAAAATTAACTGCCATCCAAGCCAAAGAGGGTGAGTAACTCCAAGTCAGTACCACCATCACTGATTGAAGTAGTGAGAGACCATTGAAAGAGCCTGTTCTAGGTGAGAACAAGCCTGAAGATGAGGAAAAAAGATGAGAGGATGGAAAGCTTTTAGTGAATCAAAAGCACCTATTAACAATAAATAAAGAAATAAAAGTGAAGGAGATGAACACTTCCTCGTTTTCTTGAACGTTTTGGTCAGATGAAAGAAAATCTTGAAGTTTTGTTTGATAGTATTTTGTGAGAGGGATGGCAATAATGTGAAAGCGTGGCAGGAAATTAGCAATATTTCATGGTTAGAGTATTGTTACAATGAATACTGAGACCAGGGCTCATTGTTTTCAATATGATTAAAAACTGAAAGTTTGACTAGAGCAGAAAATTAAGAATAAAGATCACAAGAATTATTCACTTTATCATATGATCTGAAAACTTCAAGAGGGAAGGTTCTGTGAGTTAATATATAAGCATCTTTAGTAGCAGTTGCTGATTTAAAAAACTTGCAATGTAGAAATACAAAGAAGTGAATGATGGGAGGAAGAACAGAAGAAGAAGTTAATATACTTTCTGGTAGAAGTTTATCCTGAAAATTATTTTTAAAACTATTATAAAAGCAACATGACAATATCCCAGGCTATGTAGAGACACTGGGAAGCTTTTCTGGAAACTAATTAATGTCTTGCATAATACCTGTTTTGGTAAGTGGCTGGACTACTTTATCTTTTTAAGTTCCTTCTAGCACAAAATTTTCTGACTGGGGAAAAAAAAGGTTCCTAGTCTTCTGATTCCAGGCTAGCCAGTATCTTTCTCATTACCCCACACTGGCTTTTTAGGGGAAATAATGTGGAGCTTTGGATGTCATTGCAGTTACATTATGATCTGCTTATCCTCCACTGGTATCCAGCTATTTGCTGAAATAGTCCAGTGAGTTTAAATGTGTCTGTCTGTGCAAATAATTTCTATCAGCAGCAAGAACAGATTCATAACATGGCCCTTAGTTTTGGGTTTGGGGAAGGGACAGGACTTCTGCCCTGGGTGTTATTTTTGCTTTCATATAAGAATTTACTTTGTAAGGGTCTTATGAGGCAGAATTTATTTATTTTTGTAGAGCGCTCTGAGATTCCAAAGTTAGACGTGCTAAAACCTTTGGAAGGTCTTGTTACTCTTT
>NW_008668940.1:6602-7324 GCF_000695815.1 Acanthisitta chloris
GGATGGGAATTCGTAGAGTCGGCTGAGAGTTCTAGGTAATGATCTTATATTGTCGCTGAGAATGCTTGTACTTTCTGGTGATACTTGCATTGGTTAGCCAGGGCAAAAAGGAGAGCAGGGTTTTTTTTCTACTGGCATGGAATTACAAACGTTTGGCAAGGCAGATCGGAGAGAGAATGGTTAGCAATTTTTTTATTGACAAACTTTGTCGACAGTTAATGGTGAGAAAGGATAATAAATGGGAATTATGAGAGCATTTTTTTCATTTTAAAATTGACAAATAACTTCACCAGGCAGAAATACAGCAGAATGAATGGTAATAAGCACAGTGTTTTGGTGGATTATGTTTGTTAGTGAGGAAAAATCAATATATTGATTTATTCTTTTTATGCGCAGAATCCAGTTATAGGATGCCTCATAAAAATCATCCTTTTAGTGCTTGTATAAGAGGAAATTAGGGAAACTCCAAATCACAGTGTTTCATTCTCTTTTTGCTCCTGGAGAATAAGTTTGAATGGCAGAAATGGCAAAATCATGTTATTACTGACTTCGAGAGGTACTTAAGACTAGCACCCTCAGCTTCAAGTTGGGGTAAAAAGAAAAGGTATATGGTTGTGTGAGTGAATTTAGCCACTGACTTTCTGCAGTAGCTCACCTGAGCAGGCTTGCTAATGGCAAACAGCTCTGTAAACCTAAGCAAGGCACCCTTCTGCAGGGCAGGG
>NW_008668940.1:7354-29445 GCF_000695815.1 Acanthisitta chloris
ACGTGTGTGAGAATGCCCTTTCCTGGGCTTTTAGCATGAAGCAAACATGCACAGGGTTTTTGGGTTTTTTTGTGGTCTAGAGACTCAAACAAAGGAAAAGAAATGCTTGATTGGTTTGAGGTGGCTCTGTTTCTATCAACCAGATTTCTTTTGCCAATTAGAATCATGGTGAGAGTCACTATGCAATGATGCTGAAAAGAGTGTTCAATAGAAAAAGTGGAAAATCCTTCTCCTATTTGTTACAATTCTCCCAGCAGGTGTTTAGTTATAAAACAGCAATTTAACATATAGAGTAACCTAGAATCTCTGCCAGATGCTTATTCACCTATGCTGTTGGCTTAAGAGAAAATACAGATGACTGGACCAAACTTGATGTTTGTAATGTCATTAGTCATGGGAATAAATGGGATTCTTCATGGTTCATTTTCCTTTAAAGATAAGAGGAAATAAAAATCAGATGAGTTAATGTTGCAGGCATAGAATTCCCTGTATTTTTCTAGACATCATTTCATATAAAATTTTGCAGGCTTTTTTGAGTAACATGTGGTATTTAAAATCCTGATTAATTAAAAAAGAACATAAGTGTAGCCTGTTTCATGTGGTTTTAAACATAACCCCATGGTCCATAATTTTTCCAAAATACTTCCTCAAGGTTTCCAGCCTGATTTAAGACATTTTTCCAAGCATTTGTTTGATTATCTCCACTCTGCAGTTGGACTTTTTCTTTCAAATTCATTCCTTGATTTGTAAGATATCCTAGTGTTAGGTTCCCACTTGAACCAGGCAGTACAGCATTTACTGCAGAAGGACTCATGGTACAGCACACTTGCCTAACAGCCAATGTGTGATATACCTCCCTGTGTTGTACTGGGATGAATAGAGGTAGCTAGAACCAAAAGTTCACAAGCCTCAGTGGTTTTAGCTCAGGTGCCAAGGAAAAGGTACTTGGCAACAGTTCACAAATGGAGGAAAAGGTTTGGCAAAGGAAAAAGAGAAGCATGTGTGTATTAAGGAGGGTGTTTGTCTTTCAGCAGTTCTTCCTACAATTCTCATCTGCTTTAGATACATTTTGTATCTCTGTTTGTTTTGTTCTCTGACAAATTCTGGTAGAAATTGCAGATCTGCAACAAACAGGTCCTAGCTACAACCAGTTTTTACACCAATGGCTTTACACCAATTAAGTTTTCCGCATTTTCCCTCTGTCTTGTCCTATTTCATATTTTGGCATTCCTATGCCTCATCTTCTTGATATACAATATATTCCCGTGGTGCTGTTGTGTACTTTCTGAAATTTCATTTCAGCTGTGCTACAGTATGCATGCTATATATATTGTACATTGAGAATCTATGGTCCTGCCTTTGTCATTTTATCTTGATGTCATTCCTTTCCAAGACAGTGTAACCTCCATGTTTTGACCTTCCCACCCTCTTTCAACATTTCTCCAGAGCACTGATCAATACCTGCTGCTTTGCCTTTATTCAGATGATGGATAGCTTTGGATAACTGTAATCTTTGCTGTCCTGTTCACCATCAGATTCTCCAAGCACTGACCTTCACAGAGGAACTCTTCAGATGGCATTCAGGAACCATGTCTGTTCCCAAATGTTAAACAAAGTCCTGGTAGGTTCTCTTGTTATTTATTTAGATTTCCTGAAATAGAGAAAGCAAAACATAATAAAAGTGAAACATTTTGAGTTCTGCCCTCTTGTAGAGTTCTGTAAAGCTTCACCAGCTGAGTGTCATTTGATCCCCTTCTATGTTTCTGTAATCTGTTCTTGATCCAGTTTTAAGTGTGATCCAGCACTTTCCAACAGGTTAGTTTCACGTGATTGAGTGTTTAAGTATTTACAGGAGAAACCTAAGTGAGACAATAAGGTTGTTTACTGTCCAAAGAATGTAAGTCTTGTAGCTTTCCAGTGCTCTGAAGTGACTCACACAGAGTCAGAGAAGAGAAAAATCTTCAGAGGAGTTCTTCATAATCCTGCAGGAAGCCTCCCCCTTTTACTCTGAAGAAGCAAGAAAAAGAAAAGCAGACCTGTTCTTGCCATGCAGTTAGGCAGCCATGACATTGATACTGCAATGGATGGTAGAATACACCTACTTGTTCTTCAAGTTAGGACAAACAGAGTGCTATTTTGAACCAAAGGAGGAAGAAATAATGAGCAATTCCTATTTTGTGAGGGAGTGGGCACTGATCATACAATGCTAAACCTGAATGTAACAGCATCCAGCCTCCAGCAGAGAGGCTTCTGGAATTGTCTGGGCACAGGCTGGTAGCCAGGAGGAACTGACAAACCTGAAAAACAAGTGAATGGTTTTAAATGAGCACCAAACCTCCACAACACCTCTGAGATTGCTCTCTAAAATATCAGTTTGAATTGCCTTTGAAAATGTCTTGTGGGTTGTTATTTTTTCATTTCACATCTATATAACATGCATTAATTCTTAGAGCTGTCCCTTTCTATTGTTTCTCTTTACTCTGTGCATTATGCATATTTGTATCCAGCTGTGCACATGCTTGGGTGCATCATGGATTGGTCTGTATAGTAGAGTCATGAAGTATTTATGACTAGATCTTAGTCTCAGATGGATAAAATTGCACCAATATCTCATGATGAACATGAAACAGACCAACAGCATGTCATAAATATGACTGAATTTTGACTTCAAATAATTGAACTGACAATACACAATAGTACCAGACTCAGTAAGACCTGCAGAAATGATCTTGATTCTGAAAGGACTTTGTCAGAATAACTTGTTAACATTCATGTTAGAGAGCAGCAATAAAAACTAAAAGCAAGTTTCTGGTGGAGTGTGTGTGCTGATTTTTAGCACATTTTCCCTTCACACTTTTCTTCAGTGCTTGCTTTTTAAAAGTAAGGGCTCCTCTGTTCTCTGGCAGCGTTTAGAAAGGACTAGCTTTAAAGGACTTTTTGACAATGCAGTAACTGACTTTATATAAAGACAGATAGATACTTACACACATATACTTTTACAAATATGATTTCCTATGTATAGTTTGTTGAGCAAAATGTAATACTGATATTTCAGCTTTTCAAACTGTGTAGTATAATTAAACTTGATTTAATTTTTCTCTTAAATAGAAACCCAAACAGTTTCATTTCTAAACTGTGTTGACTAAGAAAATGTGGTTTTCCTTCAGATAAAATTATGTGCAGGCAAGATGATCTGAAATTTCCAGTCCCGGTGAACTGCATGACAATTGACTGATCGGTGTGGTGTCTGGGAGCCTTGGATAGAGTTGTTTCATTAAGCGTGTGTTACTTCTTTCACATGTTAATAAGATTTTCCCCATCCTCCAATATTGTGTTATTTGGAACAACAATAATATTTTGTGTTATTTCAGGCTATCTGTCTGTTAATAAAACCAAAAGCTGCATAGTAGTTTGAATGCTACTAGATATAATGCAGATCAGCAATTCAAAACAACTTGTGAAATGTATTCCTAGTTCAAGAGGATCTCTCTTAGATTTGTTCAGTTTTAATTTTGCTTAGTCCTTCTGAAAGGTGCCAAACTAAAAACAGAGAGTAAGGCAAAATTTACACATTAGGCGTAGTGTGGATTTTGTGATACTGAGATTTGTATTAATTTTCATCTAGGTTCTTCTTAAAGCCTTTATTCTTAAAATCTAGGAATTGCTTGGAAATTCGGGCTTTTTCTCATTCTCTTTTCTTGTTTTGCCATTTCCTTCCTTTGTTTATTTCCTTTCTTTCTTCCTTTTTCTAGCTTTTTCTTTTTCTAATAATTTTATTGCTTCCATGGCTTGAGAAAAGCTTGAAAACATATTCTGAAAAAGCTAAAAAACATAGTGTATCTTACTTCATTACTTTAAAGCCAATTCAGTTTTTCAGTGGAACACAGAAGACATAGATATTAGCAGAATTTTCTGTTTCCTCATCTGTAAGACCTAACTTGTATCTCAATGCCAGTATGAACCACTCTCATTAGATGGCAGTGAGTCCTCATGAGCTCAGGGAGAAGCAGAGAAAGGAGTATGCTACTCCTGCTACTATGCAAAGGCTGCTACTGCAGTATGTTCTTCTGCCTGATCTCATCAGATCTTTGTCCTCTGCACCAAAATGAGCACCATATTTAATGGATCTGGAGAGTGTAGTTGGCTGAGATGTCTTGAAAGCAGTTTCCACCAGGAATAGTTGTTGGAACTCAGAATTCAAGGCTGCATTGGCAGTTTGAATGCTGACTAAGTTTGAAGTCCAGCATTTCAGGCAGACAATTCACCATGGCGGAGAGGATGTAAACTCTGGAGCAAAAAGTCTTCACATGTTGTATCTGTTTAAAAATAAATATACATGTATTGACATATACTCATGAAAGAGGTGCTAGAGAGTCTGGGATTTTTTTCTCCTTCTGGCTTTGTAGAACAGTATAGATTTTATATTCACTGAAAAATGACAAGCTGTTTTTAAGTGATGGCTTCATGTCAGTGCTAGAGGCTGCAGCTATGATTGCCAGAGGGAAGAAATGCCCATTAAAATGGCAATATTACTAGCACTATGGGATTTCTGGGTACACAGTGAATTTACCCATGAAAGAAAAAGAAAAAAAAAGGTGGTTTTTTTTAGCAGAAACATGCACTTTGTCCTGGATTCAGTTTATAAATACCACTCAAAATATCATTGTCTTTATCGGTGTGTGTATGTGATTATTCGCAAGATAGGAAATGGGCATTTCTACACAGCTTGAAAGCTGTGATCCTTGAAAACCCATCTTTATTCTCTGTCAAGGATGACTGGAGTAGATTACACTGGAGTATTAAAAATACTAGACCAGGAAAACCTTGAAGCATTACCACAACTAAGCTACCGTAATAATGGTAAATTTACTTTTTTTAGACTCTAGAATGTGCAGTAAGTGTCAGCTTTCTTACTTTATTAAATAAACTATTACTTTATCACTATAAGAGAGTTTACTTATTCTTTGCAAACTGCACTTATTAATAACACTAATGTAAAAATAGAGCAATTATATATAAATGGCAGAGCTAAATATTGTGTCAGTGGTATGAAGTAAATGGCATTGTTGCTCATTTCTTGAAGAATAACTTGCCTCATGAAAGCTCCTTTTCCAGGCTGGGAAACCCAGCAGGGCCTTTCTGACAAGCTACAACTTTCAAGCAAATTGCATAATGCAGTATGTAGTGTTTCTGTATTTCACATGGTTATGTACACATTATGTGTGATTTTTTTGCTTCCTGCTCAGAAAAGTTCTTCAAGTTAGATCCCACTCCTCTGCATACTAATGTACATCATAAAAAAACCCAAGGAAATTAACAGTTAAGCCATTCACCTACACTCTACTCACTTAGCTACCTCCATTCTACTACTTCCCACACACACATCTCCATCCTCCACTTGAACAACCCACAATTATCTTCATAATAAACCACTGTGTTTATAATAATGGAGCTGGGAGCATCATCTATCAGTTTAGGGCAAACTTCCCATTGTGTGGCCTTGTTTTCAGTTATTCATATGAATGAATTTCTGATACTTAATAGAATTTCAGTTACTTATAACCTGTATCAGAATGAATTTTTCCTGCATGTATACCTCAGTACAAAATTTTGGGAAAGCTGCAACCAAAGCAGTGCAGCTGTTTGCAATGGAAATCCTGAGGTGATGTGGGTGAATTTGCTCAAGACAAAGTACACTGATAACTTTTTTTGAGCATGTAAAAATTGTTAGTAGGTGGGGCAGGGGGCTGAAATTGATCAAGAAAACAAAGTTTTTACCAAATCTGTGGAACTCTACCAAACTTCAGCTAAGTTAGAAACACATAAGCTGTGTATAGTTTTGACAGATTTTGCAGCTCTGTCTGAAATGAGAAAGGTTCATTCTGACATTATAGGTAATGGAACAGAATTTTTATTTCAGTAACAACTTCTAGTTGATGTGAGTTTTGCAGTGTCTGAGTCTGGGCCCTAGAAACCAAGAATCTGTGTTTTCCTTATTATGCTTTCTATTGTTCATTATTTTTTGCATCTTTATGGGACCCACAAAGTTCAAGTTATCAGCGACAACTCCCCCAGTGAGTTGCAAAGCAGGACATACAAAAACTGCATTTTCTGGTAGAGGACCAACACCAATGAGATACCAACAAGGGAGAACCCCTAGGAAGCCTCCTGTTGTGTTGCTTAGCATTGCCCTGGCACACGAGCAGCCAGGCTCTTGCTGCAGTTTCTGAAGGCAAAGTGAAGATCTGAGAGGGGATTTAAAAAAGCAGAACACGAAGGCTTTGCAGATACTGATAGGCAATTTCTTCACCAAGTGTGAGGGGCAACGCAGGAAAGAGCATGACTGAGCTTGTTTTGAAAGTATTGCAGTCAGAGGAAGGTACCTTGGCTCATAGACTAATTGGAAGTGAGGGCTGACCTTTGATATTGAACATGAGAGGGTCAGTGGTGAGCAGATAGGCCACAAAGGGCTTTGGAAGTCAAGACAAGTCATTTGTGTCTAATTCGACTGAGAAGGCTACAGAGATCCACATCTAGGGAGGGGCAAGGGAAGGAGATTTGTGTCGAGCATGAGAGAGAAAGGGCTGAGACTGGAGGCGGGAGAGGGAGTTGGGAGAGCAGGGGAAATGACTGGACAATCTGAGATCAGCAATAGCAATGAAAGGGGGAGGGAGGATGGGACGTTTGAAGCAACGTCGTATGAATGAAAGCTTGACAGAAATGGCAGCAGTTTCTGAATTATTATAATATATTCCAAAGACATGCCAATTCAGGAGTTTACAATGCAGCTGTTGTTTCTGAGGGAATGAGAAATTATTTTACCAATTTATGCAAAGGACTGTTAAAAAGGTGGCAGACGAAGAAAAAAAATATCTGCATAAAAAGGAAAGTTAATTGCTCTATAAAGTGACTCACTGAGTGGTTCAAAAATCTTCTCATGCATAAATAGCAAAGTTTTACTGTTTGGGGTTTTTTTGTTTGGTTCCTTCGTATACAGAAAGAGTAATTTTCACAGGCTAGTGTCTCTAGAAGTAGTGGTAGTTGCATAATTGGATGTTATGAAATAAAGCTGATATCTCTTAGTTTTAACTTCCTGGAATTGAGAAGTTATAGGAACTGAAAAAAAGGGATTTTCATTTCTATTTGCTGAATTTTCCCATGGACATTTATTCAAAGTACTCATTAACAGCCTAACCTTCACTTTACCTTTGGGACTATCAAGGACATAACTTCAGCTGAGCATGGATCTCTAAGTTTTTTTCGAAGTTATTGCCCTTGTAAATTACCAAGCTGAAGTAATAAGTGTAATGGGCACTGGACTTCTGGTGAGCTTAAATGCTGTGCTAATAAATGGCCACTATAGTTAGTGAAAGTTCTCTGAAGTTTTCTGTCAGTTGTTTCTATTTCTCCTATGACCACACATGAAGACCACTTGGAAAGTGCATGTTGCTGCCCCCAAATCATGGCTGTGGCTGAAAGTGTTCTGTACAATCATGTGTACTTTATGATCCCAGGTCTCTCATACTGTTGCATAACATGTTTGTTTAGATCATGTCCAACAGTCCAGTGAAACATGGGCTCTATTTTGATGCATGATGTGCAGATGTGGAGCCAAAATGATGCAGCTGTCTAATTGTTCATTTTAGCACAGACGCTGATTTCAAACCAATGTTCTGCAAAGAACCTGTCACCGACAGAATTTGTGGGGGTGCCTTTTATGCATGTAGGTGGCTTGCAACAAATCACAGACCTGTTCTTTTATTTGAAAAGCAGCAACTGGATGTCGTAGTTAGGCAGGTGTCTATAAATCCCAGCTCATCTGTTCCAAAGAGGAGAGCAGTTTTCCTGAGGGGGTGGATAAGCTAGCTGCCAGACTTGAGGGAAACCAGGAATGGGGGCTTGGGTAACCTTAGTCTTTCACATGCATATTACATACATGCAAGGTGTTTGTTATCCAGCTTCTAACTTGTCATTTGGATGGGGATGTTCCTCCCTACACAAATGGGAAATGTAAAAGCATTGTAAGACAAGGACCTCTATATTTATATCTATATATATACTTTCATTTTTATTATTTATGGCTGGGTGTGTTTGGGTGGCATGTGCTTCATGTGGAGGTTTGCTTGTGGAGGCTGGGACTAGAGATGATGGCTCTGTTTTGCTGGAAAATTTATACATATTGTGTCACAGCACCTTAGATTTTCAGGGAACTTCTGCTAAGTTTAAGACACAGTGTAGACTGTGTCATAATACAGCAGTGATTCGGTCAGCATTGCCTTCAAGGTATTGCCCACAAACAAGGGGAGATAAATTCCCTACCTAAATGAGGTGGGTTTATGTGCCACAAGCATAATGACACTGTTAAAAACCAAGTTAAAAATAATGGTGTTCAGTTGTCCTAAGTGCCATCTCCAGTGCAGCTTTCCTTGTTCTCACTCCAGTGATCCTTCTTTGCTCCCCGTAGCAAATCAACCTAGCCAATTTTTTTCTTGCTTTCTTGTCCCTCACATATGATTTCCCAAGCCCATAATAATCATCTCCTCCTGCTTTTTTTGCCGCTCAGAATAATCTGTTTGGTTCTCCTTTGTTTCTCTACATCCCACACAGTTATTCACTTAGTCTCATGCAATACCCTATGACTACTTCAGCCCCCTACAAAAACTTACCATGTTATGCTTCCTTGACTCTTCAATAGTGAGAATTTAAACAAACCAAACAAAAACAAAAGTCTCTGCAAGATTTTTCCCTACTGTGCTTAGTTTCAGAAACCAGAGCAATTATTAACTCTTCCATCTTTGCTCAGTTTTAAATAGATTTTCTATAGTAGCAAAAAGAAGTTGTTTTCTGCCCAACCCTCTTCTCCCTGTTCCATAAGGAACCCTGTATGTTTATCCTGCCTTAAATGTACACATGAACATGGTGAAAACTTTTGTTTTAAAGACGTTGACAGCCCCAACTATTATTCAGCTTTTTCTTGGCCTTTCACACCAAATCTCAGAGCTCCTTTTGTATCTAAAAATGTATTTTAATATCTTTTTATGCAATTTTTCCACTATCAATTTGTCAAACAAGCAGAAACTTCTACAAATAACTATGAAGAACTGACCTTTACAGAGGATGTGAGTGACATCATTTTGTCACATCTCATGATATCAGTCAATTCTGTTAAGCACAGCTCAGTATTACTCAGTTGGAGTAATACTGCACACACTCATAACATCAATTGCTAATTCAATCAAATTGGAGCTATCAGTCTATCCAAATACTTTGAAATGCATTTTGTAAGGGCTGCCTGCCTACTGTCCTCTGATTTTGTGATCTTTGTTGGTTTTCATTATATGTTTCTGGTCACACTTTGTTTTTTTACCACAGAATACACTTTTCATGTCACATTTTTAAAGAAAGCTTCTCCTCAAGAATCCCCCTCTTTACAAAGGCTTGTGGAGAATTAAAAGGTGGGTTAGCTGGGTTTAATTTATGATGATAAAACAATTTAGTACAAAATGCCCTTTTTCTTAGTAACTTATGATTTGAAATTATGAAATAAAAGGTCCTCAAAGGTGTCTATATACCAGTTTGCAAGGAGAACAGACTGCTATATAAAGAGAAGGGATCTGTTATTAAATGACTAAGGCTTGGAACATCTGAGTGCTCTTTAATGTTATTTACTCACTGTTGGTTTGAAGCCAGTGACAGAAACTCTTTAAATACAACAGTGAAGAATTGGGCCCTGAGAGACGTTGTAATAACAAATTACCTCTCTCTTTCCTCCTCAGTTATCTCCATCTGTGAAATGGGAATAGCCTGTTTGTCAGAGCACACTTGTGAGACATAATTCATTAATGCCTGTGAAATGGTTTGAGATCATCGAATGGAAGGCTCTGTTCAAGTGTCAGGTATTATTAGCTCTGAAATGAAAGCTATTTTATATTGCTGCATCAGAAGCTACTTGAAGACTCTTGTTCCATACAAATAACGAGCAGTACATGAGTGACATTTTGTTTAGTTTAATAGGATAGTCTGTCCATAGTGTTGAAGGAATGGTTTGTGCTGGTGAAATGACATTAGGGAGCGCTGATAACTCGCTAAGCAAAGTCATCCACTCCAGAAATACTTTGATTTGGGGATTCAGAGAACTAGAAGAGAAAGAAGGTAAATGAGAAAAGAGAGAAAAACAAGAAGTGGTAGGATGGGGCAGGGGTAGTAGAATGGGTTGGGAGAAAAGGAGTAAGGCAGTTAGAGTAGGGCAGATAACCTGAAAAAAAATTTAACAAATAAAAAGATGAGGAGAAAAAACAGAAAGCAATGGGAAAAGTGAGTTTTCAATTAAAATTAAGAGGCAGTTGGATGTGTTTATTGCAAAAAACCACAACTTACAAAAACAAGGCTGTAATGCCATCTTGGGGTTTCTGGTGACATCTCAATCCAGCAGAGTTCTGCTCATTTGGTGTGTGAATGTCAACAGAAACCCCTTGATGCTATTGAGGCTCACAGTTGCTTCTCATTGATTCTGTATTATTTCAACAGTGGAAAAATAACACCTTTATTTTCACAGCCAAAGTGTCTCACACTGTGATAGAAATGTACATGAGCTTATTGAATCTCATCTCTGTTCATTTCTATCTAGTTTCTAACACCTATGTAGTGTTATCACTATGGTTAGAAAGATACATGTTCTTTTATGGCCTATCACATGAAGGACCCTTTATCAAATATATCAAAGTCTTTATTAGGCTAAGGGATATAAACTATTCTGTCCAGCTGTCTTCTGCTGTTTATTATTTTAAACTCACCTTGTCATTACAAATTTTACCCCAAACAAGCCTCTTATTGATTCTTCTGACATGTTGTGTGCATTCTTCTCATTTTTCATAGACAGGATAATCAAACTGGAATAAAACCTTTGTGAATTGTGAAACAAGTGAGAATATACACCATTCAGTAATGAGTATGCATAAAATGTATTGGAGCTTCAAGTCCAACTCTGTAATATGCAAAAAGCCTTTCAATTTTGCTGAAAGAGAAGCAATTCCAAGGTTACATATGTGAGCAAGGAGTATGTTGTCTCAATCTCCAAGGAGTTCAGGTAAATAGGTGTGTTGGATCTGGCTGAGATGGAGCGAATTTGCCTTCATAGTGCTGTGCTTTGCATTGGTGGCCAGAAAGGTCTGGTGTTGAGAACCCACCAGGGCTTTGGCTACTGCTGAGCAGTGCTCACAGAGCACCAAGGCTGTCTCTCCAATGTTTCGCCTCTCAGCCAGTAGGCAGGGGTGGACAAGACCTTGGGATAGGCCTTTACCAGGACAGCGGACTCAAACTGACCAAAGGGATAGTTCACAGTGTATGTTGTCTTAGATATAAAAGCTAAGAAGGGGTTTGGGGTGGGGGTAGGGGGACACTTCTTATTATGAGGTTTGTCTTCTGAAGCAATTGCTGTGGGTAGTGAAACTCTACTTCCTGAGAAGTGCCTGGACATTGCCTGCTGATGAGAAGTAGAGAATGAATCTTTTGTTTTTCATTTGCTTCCCCATGTGCTTTGCTTTCGTTTTACATAAATGCCTTTATCTTGACCCACAAGTTCTTTTCCATCTTCTTTTCTCCCTCCCCATTGTGCTGAGGAGGAGACTGATAGAGTAGCTTGGTGGGCACCCGGCATCCAGCCAGGGTCAACCCACTACAATAGGAAACGAGTCTATTGTAAAATGTACAGCCTAAACTATACTATCCTGTGCATGAGTCACAAAAATTCCATTAATTAATTGGAATTGAATGAATTGAATGTCTGAGTTGCCAGTGGAAAAGACTAACAATTAAATTATAGAAAATGGAAATGCTATTCCGTATAGAATGCTCCTAAAATAGACATTCTTATCATTGATAAATATTCAAATCATCACAACTTTAAATAGAAGTTTTTTTGTATAGAAATGGCAAAATTCTGATGAATTTTATAAGGTAAATTTATGCTGTGTTATGTTAACTGAACTGACATTTCTTTGTGCCTTAGAAAATAATTTCATGACTGAGTTGAGTTCACATACACCTAAACCTTCCCTAACAATTATCTGCCCATCTAGTCTGGACCAGAATCCCTTTAGTGGTGAGAATTCTACCACCTTGTTTTCTAAGCTGGAGATGTGGTTCTCTGTCCTTACAGCTAGGAAACCTTCTCCCAATTTAAATTCATGGCTTCAGACTGAAATGGCTTTCTCTTGTCCTGCTTGTTGTAGACATGTAGGAAACTTATCAACAGCCTCACCATAACATCTTTCTGCATAAGTGAAGATGTCATCATAGTCTTTTCTAAATACTATTCACAATCTTTCCCCATTGGTCATGTTTTCTAAATTGCTCTACTTTTTTCTTGCTCTTGCTTGGATTTTCTCACAGTAGCCAATGTAACTTTCAAACAGCAATGCCAAAAACCAGCTATCAGTCCACTTGATGACACCTTGTCCATACTGATGACCTCTGTTTACCCTGCTGGGATCCTGCTGCTAAGATAGCCCAGAATGATGCTTTGTGTTTTTCGCAGTTCCATCTCACTGATGGCCCACACTCTGCCTTTGGCCTTCTTCGCCCTGTGGTACCAGGCTGCAGTGCTGCTGTCTGCCAGGTATCCTTTATTTTGTGTTTATTGTTATATTTGATACTTCCTACCTAAGTACAGAACTGATTTTTAATTCTAAAACCCAAAAACATCTTGCATTGAGCGAGCATTTTGAATACAGAGGCAATGCATGTTCTGACTGAGGGTATGTATTCAGTTATGTGAGTTGCCTTGAAACCCTCTTAGTGCAGTAGAGGACTCATTATCAGTCTTAAATATGTACATATTACCTCACATTTAGGAAAAAGAACCCAACCAAATGACTTGATTTCAGAATTTCAAATTTTTTTCTTTTTTTTTCTAGCAATGAGCACTTTATTCTAACAGTCTTTAATTATCAAAACTTTATTGAAAACATCAAGAGTTATATGAAGATACACTTGACCTGCAGTGAAGTATCAGGAGTTTTTAAACATTTAACTTATAGTGTATATTAGTATGAAACTAAGTTGAGCAGAACCCATTAATGTCACAGTGGTCGGTTACCAATGGAAATAAATAATTCATGATGAAGGGAATTAGTCTAATTAGCAGGCAGTTTGAGTCCTTTGATAAAACCCAGCTCTAATTCCGTGAAGGGCAGGAAGTGCTGTCATCAGTCAGCCCTGAAAAGATTAGCATCTATTATGAATGAGGTTAGACACCCTAGTGAAGTCATGTGTGTCCTGGAGACAAACTTAATATGTTCCAGAATGGGACACAGTTTGTCTCACCAACACATCATGATTCCTACTGGGCTATTGTATGTAATAACAAGCAAAGATCAGTGCTCCTTCCTATCATTCTCCCCCTGTCCATCAATCTGACAACTGTGCAAATACATTTTCCATGCAAAGCAGGGAATGTGCCCTGAATACTTGTAAAATTGCACGAGATGTCAAAGGAAATGTATTACCTTCTCTCAGCAACCTAAAACCAAACAAACTGAAATACCAGTGCAGAAAGAGGGTCTAAAAACACATATGGTAAATATGTGGGGTGTAGAGGGAGGTGTCTCAGTTTAGAAGTACACTGATTCCATTTGAAAACATTATTGTCATCTGTCATAAGATGTGTCAATAAAGCTATAGACATATATGTGTGATAGACAGGTTTTTAAATAACTGGTGATGCTATAAGATTGTAGCACTGAATGGAGATATTGAAGTAACATCCTGCAAAATTGCCTTCATTTCTGCAAGTGTGGCCTTTAAAAGCAGGAGAAGTTTCTTTGTGTTATGTATTTTCATTTGGAAATGTTAACTGCTTCATTTGAGGAGACTAGCTGTGAGCTGTGCAAGCTCCATGGGTTTGCACTACATGCTGACGCAACATCAGCTGTGTTTCCATTTTTGCTTATGAGCCTTTTGAAATTATATGTTTCCCTTTTGCAATTTGATGCAATAATGAAGAAACTCCACATTTGTATGTTATTGTATTGCCTGTTTTTATTGTAGGAAATTAATTGCTTCTTTTATTTATGTTATTAAGGGGGGAAGAAAACAATTTTGCAGTATTTTATCATTTGCTGTAATAATTATCCTACTAGTAATACAACGGAAGACTTAGAAACAGAGTATATTATGTTCAAATATCTGAACAGCACTTAATATGTTGACATTTGTGGCTGAGGAATGTTGGTCTTCAAGTTAGGTTGAAAAAGATAACAAGTTACAAATAATACCCCTGATGAGCTTTAGATGATTTATAATATAGAAGTGAAGAGGAAAAGAATAAGTGTAGTCAATACAAGAAATTATTTTCATAGAAGCAGAGCAGTGTAGCAACTCTGCTGTCCAAATAATACTTGACAATGGAGCACTGATATTGCAGAGTGCCAGAATCAAGTGCTGCACTAACTTCAAGAAGATTCCTAGATGAGATTAAAAAAGTAGCGACCTTCTCTGGAGGTTTTATTGCTCAGAGTTCCTTGGAGAGGGTATACAAGGTAGTCAACCTTTATGTGTTCTTTTGGAGGTTTTTTTCCTTAAATTCACTGGCTAGTAAAAGGACAAAATTCAGTTCCATGAGAATTTTTGGGGTTTGATTCTATGATCAATGTGTGCCTCTTAAAAACTACCTACACTGTGGGTGTACCTTGGGCTGGTGAATTGGTTCACTCAGCTCATTGAAATGGATTTATTTATACATATGTGTGAACAGGTGCATACAGTAACCACTATTTTTACCCCGTGTTGGTGGGAACATGGTGTTTGAATAAGAAAAGTCTTATGTTCTAGAAAACCTGCAGTATTAGGTACCAGTTTAGGCAAGTAACCACATATACCCTGAAGTCACATAAGATGATTGGAATAAAGAGGGAAAAGATTTAAAGAAAGCCAGGAGTTTTGTCAAATCTCTTGAGGTCTGTAAATGGCCACCTAGCTTTGGCTATTGTTACAATGTACAAGAGCAGATTCTTGTATAATTCATGACTACATGTTAAGTCCTTCATGGAGTTCTCAGACTGACAGGTACACTTTTTTCAGGTTAAAAATGCTGTTGAGTGTAAACATAAGTATTTATCAAAACTTCATTTGTTCCACAGATCCCAATAAACACTTGTCCCAGGCCATACTGGTAGTATCCACCAGAGAGACAAGTAGCGCAATTAATTCCTTCCTCTGAAAGCTCTCCTGTCCTCGAGTCTTGTCTAAGGAAGACTGAAGTGACTCAACATAGGCACATCACTTTTTTTTTCTGTGAAGTGTGATTTCAGCAGCTGTTGTTTATCACATATTATTCCCTTCAGAATTCGTAGGGTAAAGCACAAGGACTGGGTGAGGGTTAGTGGCCAAAGGTTGGTTACATCCAGCTTTGCTCTGTAGCTCTGTGTGAAGCTTCCACAATGCAAATTATGGCCTGATGTTGGTGGGCCCGAGTCATAGCATTGCAGAATAGTTTGGGTTGGAAGGGATCTTTAAAGGATACCTAGTCCAACTTCCTTGCAATGAGCAGGGACATGTCCAGCTAGAACAGATCATCACTGACAAATCTGCCCCTTTCAGTCAATAAATCACAAGTAGTTACATAGCTCAACTGTATTCCTACTGAACATTCATTCTCCAAGTTCAACCATAGGATAAATTCTTAATCTAGTGATTTTCCTTGAAAGAGGTGCTTAAACGGTACCATATTTTTATTTTCTGATTATTCTGCTCTCAGGACCAGGAAGGTGACACTGGGAAATGGCTGACTGCACAGCATTTCTGACTCTTAGAGTGTCCTTACCTTGCTATGTTCCTGTGACAATATCCATATTCTTATCTGCTGGGACAGATGGAGTCACTGCGTGGATAAGGAAAACTGGGGAAGTCACAGTGGTTCGCACTTGGTGGGACAAAGAGGGCACACACACTTCAGACAGCTCTGCTGCTATGGTGCTGCTCTCTCACATAGTACTGAAAAGGTAAATTCTGCAGGGCTTAGTTCTTTTAAAAAACAGCAAGCTGATGAAAGAAGATCCTTTCACTGAGGCATTCTTTATCTCTGCACCTGGCTCACCTGTCCCCTCCTCGAGGCATCCTTATGGGATATCATCCATTAATCAGTTCCCCTTCTTCCTGCTGTTTTGTAACCAGTGTTTACATCTGTCATCCCGTATCTCTGTTGTCCTTAATCCTCACTCACACCCTCCCACAACACCAATACAGCAAGATAGTGCAGCAAAGGACACATCACCCACATTCACAACTAAATCTATAATATGCTGAATCATTTCCAAGGCTTACAAAAGTGGGTGTAACAGCCCTATGTATTCTCATTAACTCCTGATCACGCTTTTAATCTGTTCTTGCTGCATGTTTTATTCAGGGGCTCTTGTCATGTGTATCAATGTGAGCCATCTCTTCTGTAAATAAAGGACTGTTTAGATCTTCTGGTAAACAGTAACAAAGAATCAAAATTGTTCTGATGAATGTAACGTATTGGAGAAATGTTCATTCTCAGATATGTCTTTGATTCATGATGCTTCTCCTATGCATAGATACTATGCTATCTAAACCAACTGATGCCCATTGTCCCTATCTCAGATCGGCTTATCTTCTCAATTACCTGCTAAGGAACATTAGATATTGGCTGCTTCTACTGAACAGAAACATGGAGCAGAAAAATGTATGTCCTTCAGTTTCCCAATTCACCATGAAATTAAAGTCTAGGATTTTTTCTGCTAGTAATGTAAATTTGGAGGCACCAACTCTTACTCAAAACAGGGGTTTTTCTACATTTAGATTGACTAGATGATTGTTGTAGGTCCTTTCCAACGGAAATATTCTATTCTATAGCAATAAAGAACAGCGGGGAAAGGAAAAAAAATAACCACAGACTGAAGTAATAATATAAGCAATAGCATATTATACCCGGATTTTAGCATATGTTTACCTGCATCAAACCAACCTAAGCTTAGAGAGAGAGAAATTGGATAGAAAAGGACTTAAGTAAGGTCACAGGAATTTTCAGCATGAATGTATTCAATTTTAAGAGTAGTACTGGAAGTATATAAAGCTGAGTGCATAGCAATATGACAAACAGGAGAAGAAAAGGATCATGGAGGCTAATATTGCAGCAGCATCAAGAAAACAGCGACTGTGAAGTCAGCAGCATACACTGAAGGAGGTATCCTGAGCACCACTGAAAAGAAGCTGGAACTGAGATAGACAGAAAAATGGTGAGGGAGCTGAGTCTTTGAAACAATACTGAGAAATTATACTTCTGCATTACAGGCAAATGTACTTTTCCCTGCCTTAGTTCTAACTGGTTGTAGTTCATATGCCCTGCCTATCATCACTGGGTTTGCAGGTGAAAAATGTAGTTCATACTCTAACTCTCTGTGTGAACCCAATCCAGAGGGAACCTTTTGGGAGCATTTGGAACAGAATGGAAGCCCTGGTCAAATAGAGAGAGAAATGTAGCCACCCCTTCAGATCCAAGAGGAGAAAACAGGTTTGACTTCAGTTTAACAGCCCAAGACACTCCTATGTCATGTCTGCAGTCCTGATTAATGTGAGATTCTCATTCATCCAGCAAGGTGAAGTCTGATGTAAATAGCCACAGTCAATTAAACTTTTATGAAAAGTCTTTATGTAAATAAAATTTTATATTTATTTGCTGATGATTGTCTCAATTTCTGGTTTTTTTCTGGTTTCCCTCAGCTCCAGGTCTTTCCCTGCCAATGCCTCAGGCCCTCTTCTCTGCTGCTGCTTTTTCACAGGCTCACAGCATCACCCGGAACCTGCTGAGAGTGCCCACCAAAAGAGAAGTGAGAACACACCAGTGAGGTACTATTTCAGTTACTACTCTCAAATATCAGGTTGTTACCTGGTTTTTCCATAAAGAAATGAAAAGATGAGGAATTGGTGATTACAGTTACCAGCTGAACTCAAATCCCACATGGCTCCATGATAAAATGCACAGCCTCTCTGATACAGAGCACACTGCAACATTTTGACAGAACTCTGGTTGTTGAGATGTTTGTCTCCAAACCGAGTAACAACATGACCTTCTCCTGTAATACCATCTGTACAAATGCAAATTGTGTTTTTCCAATGCACCAAAATCTTGATGCTAACAGACCTTCTCTGAGCAGTGTACTGTAACTTCTGTTCCATAATGAAACCAGAACCCTTCTACTAGACAGGTTCACTCAGCTTTGCCTTTCTTTGAGTAATACACCTTCAGAGCAGTGCCTTGTTTTGATGTATTACAGTGATAGACTGAAGGGTTCATGTAATACATCATCACAGTCAGCAGTTACTGGACACTAAGGATTGAGAGACTGAGCCAGCTGCTTTCCTGATGTATTCTGGTAATGCATCACCAGATGATGGAAACTGATAATGTATTACTTCAAAATGACACCACCCAGGAAAAGAAGAGTCCAGAGGTACAGATTCTATATAATGAGGCATTCAAAGTATGAAACAGGATTGCAAACTCCTGGAACAAGATGCTGGTAATAAATCAGCTTTCTATAGTACTACATTAGCTATGTGGCTACACAGGTACACAGAGCTGTGTATGTGATCTGATCTCCAGTGCCTCTCCATGACTCTGTGTACTCCAAAGATAACTAACCCTAGCAGCAGTTTTACCTTTGCTTCTCTTATAACTGAACACTCCACGATGCAAATAACCTTGAACAAGGGATAGGGCAGAGTTACATTGTCTCAACAAATTCGAAGAGTTGGAATTCATCCTTGGACTGGGGCACCATCCAAGCCATTCAGATGCTACTCTTGGAGTGAAATGAGCCCACCCGTGGCAATGGCGCAGATGGGAATGGCCCCTTTGCCCTTGGTGGAAGAATTGCATCCCAGGGGGACAGAAGGGACTGGCCCAGAGCACTGCGTTTGGGACTGACTTCCTGCAGGTGCCCTGAAGGCTCTTTTGGCCATCTCTTCATCCCTTCTCTGTTCATCTCTCACCTGCCACACACAGAGTCAGGTCAAACAGTAACTGATCTCTAATTATTAACACCAGTTAAAAAGAAAATCATTGGATCGGGTAGCAATTCTGAACACTTGCCTGCAAAACTTTATCTCCTTGCTGAAGTAGAATTGTGTATGTGTATTTCCTCTATATTGGCTTTTAACCCTAGGGGAACCAGGGGAAAACAGAAAAACTGGAAAATTATCTTTTCAAGTCATGAACTACATCTCTGCTTGTAGCTTTGTAAAACATTTGTATTTTGTTAAATGCAGTAATGTTTATCACTTGGTACGTGTAAACATCATTATATTTTTGGCAAACCGGGAAACAGTGAAAATGGCGGGAAACATGAGGGGGCGAAAATTGGTGTTGCCTTCAAGCTTTACTCCTTATTTTACAGAAGGTTTGCACTGCAAAGAAATGCCAAGTATATTTTCCTAATAATAATTATACCTTTCTGGGACTACAAGACATTAACTATGGTTTTGTGGCATAGGATTCTGTGTGAAAAATATTCCAGTCTCATATATACAAAGGTCCATACCAGTACAACTCTGCTAGCCCAAATTTAATCAGACATTTAGAAGAGGAGCCTTGCCGGGCAGACTTCATACGGCATTGGGTGGAGATTGTATGTTCATATCTGATCCATTGCCAGTAATGTCATTTACTTTCTTCATCTTCGATGAAGAATCCAGAGGAGCTGGATGTTTTCCACCCCTGCCTGCCATTCATCTCAAAGCCAATGTTTAGCACTTTGCAAGGACAAGTTCTGGAGAATCACATCTGTAATTTAGTTTCTGCAGTTGATTGAGGGTAGAAAATTCCACGTGCAAATGATCTCAATAACCTACCAATGATTTCTTGATTTGAAAAATGAAACACAAGACTTTTCTATACTTGCTGCTCCAGACCACCTAATTTCATTCTCAAGATTATATACATGATTGGCAATCAACCTTGAAACACAGAAACACTTTGTTCACCCTTGTCTTTCAGTTTACTTTTATTGTTAAAGTATTTTTGCCTTACCTGTGAACATTCAGGTTAACACGTGTATGGAGTAAAAGTTCACATATCAGGAGTTATGTTTGCAAGGAGCTGGTGGAGAGTGTCAGGTATATATTCCCTCTGTGACACCATTTTGTTGCAGTTAAATAATGATTATTAATATCTCCTTGAATGGGACTACATGGAAGTTGTAGTTCTGAACATGCAATCAGCTCATTTATGGCCTAACAAGTGTTGCCCTGAGCCAGCAGTTGTCTGACACTTGATAATTTTTGTCAAGTACACCTTATGTGCTTCTATTAGACACTGAAAGGGCACTTTCTCTTTTAATCTTTGGCTTGCAAGAAGCATCTCATCTCCACTCTGTGTGGAAAAATCACAAAACTTGTGTTTAGCTCTTCTCATAAACTCCGACAATATGACACATTCCTAATCCAAATAATTGTTTAAAATTATTGCAATGATAATTATTGCAGTGATAATAACACATTATTTCAGCTGACAATACATTAGTTCCATAGGGAGATAAACTGCAGGGCAAATGGATTTGTCTTGATAACAAAATGGATTACTATTAACTATGATTGTAATTTTTCCACCCATGCACAAAGAAATCTCCCATTGAGTTCATTGTCTTTTGACTGACTGTTGGTAAGAATTTTCTCTACATATATGTAACAGGACTGGATCCTGAACTAGTACAGTGTTGTTATTGTTCTTCTGTTATTGCCTAGACAAGTTCCAAAGCCTATACCTTTACTTGGCACTTTAGGGATAGGACTTTAGCTTTGAAAATGCCTCTTAAAAGTTATGAAATGCAAGACAAATCAGGGAAAAAACCCAACAGTGAATCTATTAGGATTTTACAGAGTAGATTCATAAATGAGAATAACAAACCTTAACCTAACTGCTGTTTCCTGTATGTAGCAGCATGGAAGAGATGGCTCTACCTCCACGATGTTCCACCATTAAACCACAGTTTTTGCTCTGCTGGTGATACAATCTTTGGACACTACAGTTCCACCTTCTGGTTAGGATTCTGGACTGGGGCAAGTAATATCTTTTATACCTGGTTTTTACTGTCAGTCTGAAAAATATCTGACACTTGATCAAGAGAATGATTTTCACAGTGATTATGTTTTTGTAGGAAGGCAAATGTACTGTTAACAATCTTCAGCCCAAATGTCTTCAAAGAGCTTTGGATCAGAACATGAGTCTTTACTTAACATTTACTTACCAAAACTATTATAATCCAAACCTGTTAAAAATCCATACATTTTTTTTAGTTCATCTGGTTCATCCTTCTCCTGTATGTTTATTGCTGTGCTGTGCTGCTTTCTTACTTTGTCTTTACAGCACACCTTTAAAACAAAATTTAAATGAATGAATCCAGGTCAAATATATGATAAAATTCTTTGGAAATTTTGATAATTGTCATGGACATTTATTTGCTAAAAAGATACATTTGACACCCTAAGACTGACATTAATATGCAAACCAGTGGACTATAAAATTCATTTTCATGCCTCCAGGGCAGTATTTTTATAAATACAGAAACATAATCATGCATCCTCCAGAGGACTAAAAATAATTATACAAATTTACAACAAAGCCCAAGGCAGTGTCTCCTTTTAACTGCCTGGTTTTAATATCATTTAAATCTTGTTAAAACTTAATTACCAATTCTCTTCCGTAATTTAGGTGAAAGAGCTGAGGTCTGAGCTTGCTGTTTGAGAGAGAGAACTTCATCAGAGAAACAAAGACACCACGACACAGACTAACAAAACAGGACAGTGCACAGAAAAACTTGGTAAAGGAAAAGTCATCACAGATGACAATGAAGACCAGAATATACATATATCTATTAACATCGTCATGGTTTAACTCCAGTCCCCAACTAAGTACCCTGCAGCTGCCCACACATCCCCTCCCCTCTCTTCCCACCATTCCATGGTGGAATGGGGAGGAGAATCAGAAAAAAAGGTAAAACTTGTGGGTTGAGATAAGAATAGTTTAATAATTTAAATACAGTAAAATGCAATAATAATAACAATAATAATAATAA
>NW_008668941.1:0-11529 GCF_000695815.1 Acanthisitta chloris
AGAACTGGTGGTCCAGCTCCATCATGATACAGATTGGCCAAGGATTATGTATTTTTCAAACATTTTTACAGATAAACTGATTAATTGGTGATCTTTCCCAGCAAGAAAGGAGGAAATGCAAGAATATCATCATATGAGACCTAGCACTAAGTGTTTATCCTGCCTGTCTAGTACTAAATCAAGCTGTTTGAGCTTGATTTGATGTCCAAAAATCCTCCATACATTAGAGCTCAATGCCTTTTTAGGCAAGAGCTTCCAGCAAGCAAGTTACAGATAGGTCTCACAGTAGCAACGGAAAAACGTTGCCAAATGAATCCAAGCTTATCTCCATGAAGTTTGAATGGCAATTTGCTTCCCCTGCAAAGCACCTACTAAAGCAGAAGCACACCTAATGTTTCCCTTGTGACATCTTCAGAAACAATCTTGAGAACCATGCATCATCACAGTTTCTTTAAAATAATAGTAACAACAGAAATGACAATGAGAATGACCATTTCATTCACTCATCACTGACATGAAGATACATCGAGATTACAGGACAACATCGTGAAGGAAAGAGAATAAACCTGGAAGCTTCCAATTAACTCCAGGAAGGAAAGCAGACACTTTTATTCGTAGACTGTAGAGGCAAAGATAATAATGTACTTGTAAGAATTTACTGGATGTCAAACAAAAGTCATCACTGAATTGAACATGTTCCTTAGGTTGTTCCCATAAGCAATAAAGCATGATAAGTGACAGTGCATTAAAGGTCACCTGTTTGTTGCCATCTTTATTGACCAAAGATGTCAGCTAATTTATGTGTCTGTTTTAATTATGACTGCTGTGGATGATCTGTACAAAATGGATTTACATGTAATCTATAAGACACCAAACATTTCCAAAGTCCTCATGTATACAAGGAGTTCATGTGGAGTGACCAAGTTAAAATATATTCAGAATATGCAGAAAATAACTGCAAGTTTTTAGTTTGCTGTCTTAAATTAGTCCTGACATTTTGCTCCAAATAGCTCTAACTTCCCCTATCCAGCACTGCATTGATTTAATCATACCATTGCAGTAAACAATTTATTAAATCTTTAAGTTTTGATTCCATTTCCTTCCTCATGCATAGATTATTTGTTTCTATACCGGGACATGAAATAATTTTTGTCTTCCTTGCAGAATCGTTTTTTAAATATACTGATTTCTAAGTAGAAGAATACTGCTCCACTGAAATTAATTTTATACTTTTTCACAGTAAATGTTATTTACTGTAATACGTAATGGAAGCCAGCAATACTGCTCTGGGGTACCATTAACTGAGAGATATGCAATAACAGCATTTTCATTATAGAAGTGTCAACACTTTACATCTTACAAGAGAAATCAACAGCAGAATAACAACAATCACCTGCTTTTACCAGCCTGCCTTGGAACTTTGAAACTCTTTCTGCTTATAATATATTTGCTCTTCTTAACAACACTAGATAGAATTTTACTGGTTATTTTGGTACCTACAGATAACAGATATAGCTTGCTCTAGGGAAAATGAACAATGAAATTTCACTTTACATGTTTAAAAGAATAAAAATATAGGCTTAAGAATGAATAATAGACTATGGGACAGATTATAAAGTTATTTGACATTCACCTACCTGCAAAATCTTTTTGATGCAAGTATGTTAATCTATTTCTTTTCCAACTGAAGGTGTCAGAACGTAAATCTTAGGTGAACACTGATATTGCGCATTCCTACTCTATAGTCTTTGTTGAATCACACGGTTCAAAAATGGCTGACCCTGCAAAGATGCAGGTCAAGCTACAGTTGATAAAAAAAAATAAAAATAAATCAATTATGATAGAGAGAAGGGTCTGCATTTTCAGACAGCATTAATAGGCCACAAAGAACACACTTTAAAGGTTAGTAAATGTGATTTCTGAGTCTACCAGTCATAAATGTAGCAGTGTTTGTGCACATATCCTAAAAAGTTTCACTAGCTTTCTAGGAACATTGATCATCACTTGAACAATAAGCAATTAGAATATAGAAACAACTACATAGGGAAACTAGTTTCCAAAAGTAGATATTTGCTTTTCCAAATTGCCTCATGACACCTTGGTGTTTATACACTTTTTCTGTGAGGGCACTTGCAGTCATTAGGAAATACACATGTGGTTTCACTGTTTTCCCTGACCACTGAAGCTAGACAAAAAGCAGTAAGGATAGATAAATAGATTAACTTTGTGAGAAGCTTTTATATTTCTATCTACAATTATTTTAGAAATCATAATTTTTAGTACTTCATTCAGAGAAGAAATGCAGTCAACTCGAGGGTGAAGAATAGAAATTTCTTTATTACTAGGATACAGCACTGCATAGTATTAAGGATAGGAGATTAATACCTTGAGATTCAACTTGAGATCTACTTTTTTTTTCTTGTTTTCCAGGGGGAAAAATAAGTCCATGAATTTTAATTTCCCTTACCAAATTGAAAAAAAAACCCAAAACTGTTATAGGTTTTATGACAGGACTCTCTACTCAAGATCCAGATTTTAACCTGCCTAACCTGGAAAAGATCAGCCTAAGATTACATATTTGTGGTAAATCGTGTTTTAACAAATGGTGATCAAAGAAAGACAAAAATAATGCATTTTGCTTACCTAATTCAGTGTTTGCTTTATACAACCAGGATTTTACAGTTACAGTGTAATAAAGTTGGTATCACAGTATTTAGATCTGCCTATTATTTGATTCTGATTTTGTCTCTAAATTATGCCCTTTCCCCAATAATTTAGCACAAAGAAGAACATATTACTTAATATTGTATTGAGTTCAATGGTTACTTTGAACTACTGAGTTAAATAGTTTCTTTGGTATGCACTTCTCCAATCAACCTTTCAAAAAAATCCCATGGAATTTTTACTATATTAAGTAGTAAGCGAATGTATTGCCTCCTTAATGTGAAAAAGAGATAAAGGAAAAAAATGTCCATATTTAGGAATGAGAAATCAAAGCAGCTGGATTTTGTGACTGTATGAAGAATACTGCTGATACTGCTTCAATGAAAATACAAAAAATCTTGTGCTTTGTTGTTTTGGGTTTTTAATTAAATAATTCAAAGTTATGAAAAAATATGTTTTAAGTAAGCTGTAGTACTATTTTGCCATTTACGGTTTAGAAATTCAATGAAAACAAAATCACAAGAGATAGGAATAGATGTTTGAGATCCAGACAGAATGTATTCTTACTGTTGCATGTCAATACTGCTTTATTTATAATAATTAGGCAGAATATTGCAGCAGAGGTTTTAATTAGATAGTATCCTTCTCCCTTTCAAAAATAGAAAAAGAAGTTTGCATAAATAAATTTGCATTCAAAATGAGAGTTTGATGTTTTGATCCTTCTGTGCTCTTGAATTTAGTCTTTAATTATCAGTATGCAAGTTTCCAGAGGATATCAGGATACTTAATTTCCAAAATCCCAGAAAGGGTCAATGACAAATTTCCAGGCGCTTTTTCTTATTCAAGTTTCAAGGTATGAATATAAAAAGGAAGAAAGCAAAAGAGAAAGTAAAATATCCATGCAACTTAAGCACAAGTGCCATTTGGTATTGAGAACATCTAAGTTAATAAATAGAGTAGATAGCATGAAGACATTTCTAAAAGCCAAACTACACACACACACACACACACACACACACACACTAAAAATAAAAGTACCAGTTATCCAAATTTCCCAGATTGCACTCAACTAGCAATGAAATGACTGACACCCTGATAGAAGGGAAAACTCTGATGTATTTATAGTTTCCCATGAATTTACTACTGAAGATTTTTGAACTGTATTTGATATTCAGGTCATAATGTTGTCACCTGCAGCTTACAACCATGTTCTCTCTCTCACACAAAATACTTTTTCATGCCAATAGTTTCAATGCTAGCTTTAAAACATATTTCTCTAGAAACTGTTATGGAGCAATCTTACAGATAATTTTTACAACAGGTCATTGTTGTGAAGCAGTTAAGAATTAAAAACATTAACTTGTGTTCTCAATGTATGGGTTGATTAAGACAGAAAGCAGAAGAGACACATACTTCATTCATCAATTTTAGACATTGTGCTGTTGGAATTCATCTGGCCACATTCCAGTATGTGACTTTTTGGAAAATTAGCTTTGGTATTGTGATTTTATATTATGTGTTTATTAACTAAAAATAGGCAATGGAAACTAAACACAAAAATAGACAGAACTTTTACGGGGGAATGTGAGTTTTGCTGTAGAATTAACATAAAGGATAATATAAAGTATAAATCATCTATGGCATAGACACTCTACATAAAGAATCCTAAAAGTATCATGATTTTTTTATCAACAAATTTTCAAATGTCAGCTGCAAATTTTCACTGTTAAAGTATCATAGGATTGTCTCCATAGTTATGGAAGATAAAGTTCTATGTTTTCTGGAGACATGCTGATGCTGATTCAATTGCATTTTTTAAAGGCTTTTGAGCAAACTTGAGTATCCCAGGTATGCTTAAGTACTTTAACATTTCAAATACCACTGCATAATTTACTCACACTGCATGTCCTTTGGGCTAGACATGCTACCTACTTAGAGCACTGCCTTCACTGTATATGAATGCTAGTAATAGAATAAGATAATCTGAAGATTCTGTAAGCAATCTTCAAAGTTACGACAAATGCATTTTTTCTTATGTAAGACATCACTGGCTTTCTATACAAATAAAATTTAACGACATTGACAAAAATACTATTCACCTGAATAATCTTTTTTACTCTATAGCAATTCAAGTATCTGCAGCTAATTATCTGTTTCTCACAATAAATAACATTTGAAGGAATAAAATCAACCCGTTATTATTATGCATTCTAAAAATGCTGAAACAAAGATCCAAAAAACCCATACAAAATTTATTTTATTTCTAATAGCTATACCTAAAGCTGTTTAAGGAATAGCTTTACAGAATTTAAGAAATTTGTCATAATTTGTATAGGTCTATTATAAAGGAAGTCATACACAAGATTAATGACTTTGCATTTTATTAAATTAAAACAGGCTATCAATAACACTATACTATTTCAATTCCTTTATTACTACTAATTCTGAGAGAGTTCTATTATGTAAGTACACCTTTAAACTTTTACACTTATGTAAAGTATGAGATAAAAATCCTAAGATTTTCAGGGAGAAGGGTGTTCATTGTTGGGGTTATTTCTAATTTTTATTATCACAAGATTTAATTTTGCATGTAACATTTCTAAAGAATATTGTGCTATTAAAGTGGACAACTTCTTGTATTTGAATGAAATATTTCATTTTGCAGAACACACATAAATATTCGTCTGGGGTGCTCCTATAGAAGAACTACTGCACACATTTAGCCATAGCAGAATTTTTCATGCACAGAGATCTATAAACAGATATATTGATTTTCCAAAGGGCTTTATAATGAGAGAACACAGACAACTGGTATCACAATATTTTGTTTGTCAGGCACCTTGTTTTGCACTGATGAGAGAGAACTGGTTGTTGGGCAAAAGAAAGGGTTCCATGCATACTTCACCAATTCCTAATAAACCCAGAACTATCTCCCCATCCTGACCAAGGAGACTAGTTTTTAGCTTTCAAAAGGTGCATGAACAGGTGTGTAATGCACAAATTAACTTCTTTTTGGAAGGGACTTTTTTCCTAATCTTACAAAAGAGTAACTACAGAAATACACTGCTCTATACTTGAAGATGGCATCTGAGGGGTTTTTTTAGCATTCCATAATGATATTCTAATTCTTTCTGCCCAGCATGTCCAGTGAAGCAGATGATTATTTTTTCTGTCCATTTTATGTCTAAATGATATTACGTGATTATCAGAGAGAGATTCACTTCATGTCTACTTTTGTTCTTGTTTTACCACCACATTGAAAACAAAGAAAGCATACATATATATACAAGACAGGAAGACAAAGTGTCTGACAGGGTAGAAAAGATAGAAAAAGAATAGTAATTTTGGTGAATCTGAGCCTGTACCTGTCAGGAAAAAGTATATGTTATGCGACCTAAGTGTAAAACAATTACATGCCAATGAAGATGACAGGAAACATACCACTCCTGAATTACTGAGTCATAGTCTCCTTTACTTCAGACAAGATCATGTCTCCTATGTCTTTTTCATCTGTATTTCCCATTCTCACTCCTGATAAGAAATGACAATGTTTCACCCCTCTCTTTTTTCTGTCATACAGAAGAACATCCTTAGTATTTTCCCCTATTTTTGTTGCACTTAAGTATCTCCTTCTTCAGCATTTCTTTGCTTGGAGAAGAAATTTGTTTCCTTCCCTTCATTCTAGACTCTTCAGTATGAATTTGGCAACTGGAAATGTAGTAGACATTTTACATTAAGTAAAAAAATAAGATCACTAGATGGGAAATCTGAAAATGTTTATATGTTGCTTGAGGTACAACATTTATTCTGACAGAATCACAGATTCAGTTAGGTTGGAAGGGACCACAGTGGATCATCTGGTCCAACCTCCCTACTCAGACAGGGCCATCCTAGAGCACTCGGCTCAGGATTGCATTCAGATGGTTCTAGAATACCTCCAGTGAGGAAGAATCCATGACCTCTCTGGGCAATGTATTCCGGTGCTCAGTGACTCACACAGTAAAGAAGCTCTTCCTCCTATTCAACACCGTAGATCGTTATGTTTCCATATGTGGACTTATAGATGTTATTTTCAATTAATGACTTCAAATGACAAAGATAAATTAATACTGATAATGTAAAGCACAGCAATCTTAAACCAGTCTTTTCATAATAGTATATTTTCTTACCAATAGCACTGTCATTTCTGTAATTTCTCGGCTTTCAGCTGTTGCACCTTGTGAAGTTAAAGTTCAGATCTTGCTGAAAAATAGGTCACCATTTCTGTTCTAGTATCCCCCTAAGACCAGGTTCCAGCAACTGCATGGAAGTGCTTAGTAATTTTTTTTTTAAGTCTTGACTTTAATATTTAAATTATTGTTCATAAATTGGCACGAAATCTTAGATGAGTTCATTCTTTTCAGTGTCATCTGAACATTTAGAGACATTCTCTTAGAACATGATATTCTATTAGGAAACCCAATTTTTAAGAAATGAAACACTTTAAAAAAAAAGAACAAATTAACCAATCCTACCTATTATTTAATTGCATAATATAGCTAAATTTTTATGAGAGAAAAATATTTAGTTTGATAAGGGATTTAAGGGGGAAAGTGAGCTTCTACCCATGTTTCAGAAGCATTCCTTCAGTCTTAGTCATTATGAAAAATAGGTTCATTGTGTTGTTTATAATGAGGATCATTAACTGTGTTTATTGTGTTGCAACTTTTGAAAGCACTGAAGACAATTAGTGATGGTAAAACCTTTTAAGATTCATAAAGTCAATTTCAATAGCTAACAAGAGATACATTTATTTATCCACATGAATTCCTACATTTGACAAATCAGACCAGAAAACTAGTGGGGAAAGACTACCATGACATTTTGACATTGTATGTTTATAGATATTCCTTTTTTGAAGATATCCCTGTCCAGATGAACCCATGCTAAAAAACTGATTCAAATCTAGAAATTGAGTTCTATAGAAGTTTTTCTAGCACAAAGGAAAAAAAATATTAATAATAATTATAATTCTAAAACTATGAAAATTTTAAAATAGAAGTCAAAGCACATTCATTCTTCATATGACCACACTCACATACAGACTGTTAATGGCATTGTTTTAACGCATTATTTTATTAATGGCAGATTTCAGACCTAAACCTTTGTAATTAATATAGGCAAAATTTAAACTTCTGGCTCAGAAGTCCTTCATAAAATGCAGATGATAATTCAAAGCAATTAACCTTACATGTGAAGAAAAAAAGGAATTTTTGTTTGGTTGGACGGTTGCTTTGTTTGGTTTGGGTTTTTTCTCTTTTTTCAGAGCAGTGAAAAGAAAACAGGTATCTGCTTCATCGCCACTTCTGCAATTCAAGGCTGAAATTCATGTATTTTTGTTCATGTTATATATTGGCCCTAAATAATTGCATAAGTTTTTGGTGAGACATGTTCAGTCACACACTGTTACATCACATTGATCTTACATAAATACCTTTCCTGACATGATCCATGCCAATGAGATTAATTTTAAAACATTTACCACACAAATAATTTAAAACACTTTACTCTTTAGGCAAAGATTTGCAAGGCTGGTAACAAGCCTTGATGGTATTAGCAGAAGCTATTTATTTTTCAAACATATATTTTACAGTCCATTTTGTGATGTCGTATGCCTTTTATTATTGGGTTTGCATGGCAAAGTTTTGGTAGATAGAGCCTAGAAGGACGGTTTCTGTGAGGAGCTTCTAGAAGCTTCCCTCATGTCCAGTAAAGCAAATGCTCCAAGATGGACCCATCACTGTCCAAGCCTGAGCCCATGAGTAATGGTGGTCGTACCCCTGGGATAACATATTTAAGAAGGGGGGAAACTTATTGTTCAGAAACAATTGTGGCCAGTGAAGCGAGGAGTGAGAATATGTCACAGAAACAGCCCTGCAGACACCAAATCAGTGGAGAAGGAGGGGGAGAAGGTGCTCCAGATGCCAGCACAGAGATTCCCTTGCATCTTGTGGTGAAGACCACAGCAAGTCAGGTTGTGCCCCTGCAGCCCATGAAGTCCCCAGGGGAGCAGGTAGATGTGCCTGAAGGAGGCCGTGACCCCCTGGGAGGGAAAGCCTGCACTGCAGCAGACAGCTGGCATGTCCTGTGGCCTTGTGAAGAAAGGAACCAACAGTGGAGTAGGTTTGCTGGTAGGACTTGTGACCCCGTGAGAGACCCATGCTGAAGAAGTTCATGAATACCTACAGCTTGGGCAAAACCCCATGCTGGAGCAGGGTGAGAGTATGAGGAGGAAGGAATGGCACGGACGATATGTGACTAACTAACTCCAACCCCCACTTCGCATACCCCTGTGCTACTGGAGAGAGGAGAGCAAAGTTAAGCCTGGGAAGAAGGTGGGGGATAAGATGTTTTTAAGATTTTGTTCTATTTCTCATTGCCCTACTCTGATTTGACACTGGCAATAAAGTAAACTAAGTAGATTTTGTTTTGCCCATTATAGTAATTGGAGAATGATCTCTCCCTGTCCTCACCTTGACCCATAAGCTTATCATTGTATTTTCTCTTGGCCAGTCCAGCTGAGGAGGCCAGTGGCAGAGAAGTTTGGGTGGGCACATGGCATCCAGCCAGGGTCAATCCACAGCAAGGTCACATTTCATTTGTGCTAGCAGTTTTTTCATCCAAACTCCACTATTTCTTCAAGTAAAAGATCATCTTGTCTCAAAAGGAACCATTTTACACGATCAGTTTATCTCTTAACCAATGACTTCTGTTAACAGTGGTTTTTCCTTCTGGGCTTCTATAAAAAGCATTTTCTGGCAAGCAAAATTACAAGCATATAACAAAAGTCAAATTTTTTTTATGGTCCTTTGGTAGGGCTTTTTATATGATTTTTGCAGGGCTCTAATTGGATCGTAGAAAGCTGGAAACACTAAATCTTCGACCACTTAAAGTTTCAGTTTTCAGTTTGGTTGTTTGGGGGGGGTATTCATTGTTTTATTTTTGCCTTTTTTTTTTCTTGTGACAAACAGTGGCTCAGTAATGGTTAAAGAAAATAGGATAATGGCAAATACATTTTACTTGTCATGGTAGAATTCATGCAAAATTTAGCTATACAGATTCACAAGATCTGGGAGAACTTTTCAGAAAGGACAATTTTTCAGAGACTACTGAAGGCTTGCAAATTTTTATTATTCTTACCGAAGTTGCATGTGTAAAAAAAGAAAATGGCACTACAGATTTCTGTACTTTGTTTGCCTGTCCTCTTAAACTAGGCAGCAAATATTTCAAGGAACCTAATTTCAAGGAAATGGTAACTCCTTTATTAAATCATTTGTGGATACATTAAAATAAATTATTCTTCATATACTTTTAATCTCTTAATACAATTCTCCTATGGGACATAAATTGCTTTCAAAGATGTTTTTTTCTACAAAACATTAGCTCAATTTTTAGGTTTATATCAGAACTTTTTAAAGAATACAGGTTAATCAATAAAACTAGTAGTATAAAATACTTGTATTTGAAACTCAAAAAAATCAGAGTTAAAGATTTTAGCTAATTGATATTTTTCATTCATGATATTTTACGGACTTAACAGCATAGTTGTATTGCTGAGCAGAGCTTAATGATCAATGATATGTCATGAACACCAGGTTGTTGGGTGAAACTATCCAGTGCTTCTAATTTGCATATTGTTCTGAAAATCTAACATGGAAGTAGTCTTTCTAAAAGCAGTGTCTTCTCTAACGAAGTGGAAATTAGCATTGCATCTTAATTGAAATTGCTTGAAGTTGACACCAAAGCATGCAAAAATAAACCCAGCAAATCCAAGTAATCTTAAAATGCAGTTTACTGAAAATCTGATACATTTACTGCAACTTAAAGATTTCTAAACTTTATATATCTAATTACATTCTTTTTCTGATAATTCAAGAATTTTCTCTGAATCATTTTTTTCCGTATTTTGAAATTGCTTTTTGTGAGATCTACTGAGATTTTTATACAAATGTTAGCAGAGGAGCAACTAGTTTCTACACAGCACAATATAGAACCTAACTATATTTAGGTTCAGCTATCTTGATTTCCTGTAGGAGAGTAAAACAAGAGAATGAGATGTTAAGAATAAGGTTTTGGGTTTGTTCTTTTCTGTTTTGGTTGGTTTGTTGGGTTTTTTAATTGTTATTTGTGTTTGGCTTTTTAACATGGCTACTTGCTTGCAACAACACCATGTATCTTATTTTTGAAGCTCATTTGCAACACAGCACTAATGTCACACTTACATTTTCTAAAATTAATATACCCATGCCTGTATAGCTGTCCACCCAAACTGTTGAAATAACTAAAAAACAAACCAAACCAGAACTCCAAATTTTACTGACATAGAGCTAGATCTGGACCTGACTAAGAATCTGTACATTGCATTGCATAGTACACACATTGCACTATGGTGCATACTACTTTAATACTGTAAATGGGCCCAGATATACTGTCTTCTCTCTGATTCTACTAATATAATTTTCTCTTGAATATAGTCAATATTATATTTTGTCATTGCTAGTGCATGTTATGCAGAAATCAAGCATCTGATACCATGGTTATTACATCAATATTCAAATAGTTATAATAACAAAATGGACAAAGGCTTGAAAACATTTCATCTTCCCACTGACTACCAGATTCTCTAGGAACGAAACTGATTTACAATAATTATTCTTAATGACTCGTGTCCTACATAGCATGAGAATGTCTTTTAACAACAGCTAGGAAACATTCTATTTTCCCCCCAAAAAATATATGGTTTTGATGTTAAAGTTTTCTACCTGAGTAAAAAAGTCAAGAGAAAGAGATAATTATTTCTATTCCTGCATAAGGAAGGAATATATA
>NW_008668941.1:11554-19786 GCF_000695815.1 Acanthisitta chloris
ATCTATATATATACACACTCACATGTGCATATATATATATATATGTATAAAATCCCCAAACAAAGAAAAAGCCAGGTCTCAGGAAATTACCATACTTTTCAAGAATAACAACTTGCCAGCTGTTAAAATACTCACACAGGTTGCTGAAGAAAAAACTTTTGCTTACATAGAATATGTCTAGCACTTGCCATAACTGCAGATCTATGAGGGGAAAAAACTTGCACAAAACAATCAGTTAGGTGTTGTTGGAGCTGTTCTATTTTATATTCTAACATATTAGGTCAGAGAGAAAATGGTACTCATACGAGTAATTGTATTAGTATTAGTAATAGTGGAGTTTTGAATCTATATTCTCTGGATAGGGAGAACTGTGAAAACCCCAGTGCTTTGGAATTTCAGGCAGGTCTTGGTCTGTCATACATTTTTACCAAAGTTTTTATCCAAAATAATTACTTATACATATAAAAGTAAATAAAAATAAATACTAGATAAGGTTTTGCCACTGTATCTTAAGAGATTTATCTGGTATATAGCATCAAGATCCACACTATCAAGATCCAGGGACTTACAGAAGTGAAAATAAAATGATCTTCTATCTTTTCTTACAGGATCAACAGAAGCCTGCTGGTATTTCAGCTAGAGTACTAAAAGACTTCCTGACCTCAATTAATTTTCACCAGTCGAAAGCTGTGAACATTAATATGATCAAACTGCATCTCTCTACTTGAGCTATATTAACTGTTACTACATGTTTTAAGGTGAAAGCTTCTGAATTCATAGGACTTCAGATCCATCCCTACTGCTTTGATAAATTTTACTTTCCATCCCATGTCCTTTGTTCTGCTTACCTACAAAAGGAAATGTGTCATTACAAGTTTGCTTGCATATATGCAGAAATCACAGTAAATGTCGGTGTGACATGCAAAAAGAAGATACAGGAAAGAAATAGGATGATATACACACATATAGTAGCAGCATAATTCATTTTTTAAAATGCAAATTAGCTGACAAAAATTTAATCAATGCCTTCTGCTCATTTATGATAGTCAAAGACACTGCATCAGTGTGTAATTCAAAGGAATTGGATAATTTCATAGTACACTGAGGAAAACTGACTTGGCATAGTTGACTTACTGACTCCAGCTATCCTCCTGCTGCCACTTTTAATTCTCTGTATACAATTGTCTCTAACATCTCCTACTGCCAGAGACAATTCACACTCTGTGAATGATAGCTGTTGTTCAGCAAAGTAGCATACCTTTTCATGTTTAATACTTGAAAACTTAAAGGATTAAATCAATTGAACAAAATGACACCTTTGAATTTGGGTTTGTAATAAAATGATTGACCTCCAACTATAATATAGATGTATAATATAGCTACATTTATATGAAATAATAATACATGCATACTTGTACATTTTTCCCAGCTTAAACATAACGGGATTTTACTCACATGTCTTCCCAGCAGAGAATATATGGAGTTAAGCAGGCAATTTCCTTATTTATTTAAATTTTTTTTTGCAAAAAGCAAATAAAATTATCAATCTTCTTACTGGCAACTATGAGTTTCTAAAAAACAATATATTGTTAAATTGGTTTTATACATCAGGAAAGGTACACAAAAAAGAAAACCATCAGCAGTGAAAAATATACTTATTTTTCTTAATACTGTTTATTGATAATAATAATACCTGTTTAGTAGCAAAACAAATTAATTTTTTTTATTATTACAACCTCAGTCTCCACACTAATGCATCAGTGTTATATCAGAGTAAACTTGTTCGTATCAATAGAATTGTCCAGAATGGAAATAGCCATAAATATGGACAGCCAAAAGCAAAGTCTACCATAGTGGGAATTATAAATTCTGTGTGTGTGTATGAGAGAGAGAAAGAGAGAGAGAGAGAGAGAGAGAGAGTGAGGAGGCAAGAGAAATCAGTGAAATTTTACAATTGATTATTTTTCTGGTCTGAACCTGATTCAATCCAGTGCGAATGTAAAGCCTATAAAAATTATGAAAGCAAATCACTTTTAAACAGCCATATTGCACTGGCTATTCTGTTATATAGATATTATATTTTCCTGTAACTATCTGTAAGACCTGAAATAGGCAGCCCATACACACAAACTCACACACACAAAACCAGCAGTGGTAGAAACAGCACTTGTAACTTTGTGCATATGGTGGCATGTTCCAGATACGTTTAAGTCAAACAGGTGCATAGCTCTTAGGCAAAGAATATAAGCTGTAGAAGTGAAGGAGACTCTCGGAGGAAAGAGTTTTAATACAAAATGGACAGTTATTCTCAAGGTATAAATATGGTTGTCCCAGCACATACTCTACAAACTTTCAGCTTACTTGATGATATCTCCATAAAGGGGTAATATCTTCAGCTAAAAGAAAGAAAGGTATGTGCCATGACTTGAAATATCTTTTCATATTGTTATGTGTTAATTTGTAACAGAAACACTATTCTAATCTGCATATTGGCTGAGATATTTGTTTGCCTAAAGAAAAGTCTAAGGGGACACAGTGTCTCAATAGACGGTGTGGCTTTCTCTTTAGAACAGTTGCAAAAATACAACTGTAGCACTAAAAAGAAGGATCTCCTAAAACAATCAGTCTCTATTCTTTCGATGACACACTTGTGATAAGTTCTCAGAAAACACTTCACTACTCCTAAGACACAATTATCAATAAGAAACAGAGCAACAACCAGTGCCTGTGAAACTGAGTTTCTAAGAGTGAAATACTCACACAGCCCAGAAGCTGCCGATAATAGACCTTACAGCTACTAGGAGAAAGCTTAACTGGATTGACTTCAGTGGAATTAGTCACTTGCTTTTATGCTGCATAGATCTGAGATGTGCTATGTTAAATGTAATAAAAGTCATGCATACAGACATATGGAGGGATTTCAAACTCTTTGGTCCACTCCATATTTTAATGCCTGGGAGTCTAGCCAAATGTAATTTTGTGACAGCTGTCAAATCAGTGGGAAAATATCACAATCAAACATATATAATTAGCAGTCCCGATTTTGGTCATGTCAAGATCAACCAAGGCATAGCTGGAAGTGTCAGCCAGGTTGGATAGGGCCCTGGGAAACCTAAGCGGCAACCCTGCCTGAGGCACAGGGGGTTGGAAGTAAATTATTTTTGAGATCCCTTACAACCCCATCTATGCTTCTATGACCCATGGCAGTCAATTTAAGGGCCAAGAGCTTCTTGTCCTGAAGCAGAAACTGTAAACTGGATTGAAAATAGGAGCTGTTCTAGGTAATTTTCATTTGATTTCCTTCTTACACTACACTGTGCTCCACAGTGCTTAGGCTTTGTTGTCTGTGTCACATCTGTTACCTGTCTAGTTTATGCACATGGATGTCTGATAAAAGTGTTCGTAAGATATATTCTACTTTGTTTTGTTCCTCGTGATAAGCAGCAATAGAAAGAAAGGATGCTGGTTAACACTTTAGACATACGAAAAACTCAACAAGCACCATTCTAGTTTATTTCAGCACTAATATTATGATGACTATTTCTTTCTTCCATTTCCCCTCTATACGGAGGCCCCTTCATTCATGACATTTTAGCCTTCAAAATCTTCCTATTAATGAGATTTTTTTCCCACTTTAGTTATAAGCTGTCTTGACCTCTTTTCCTAAACTCTTCAGGAAATTCTGTTCTTCTCTCAATTCATCTTTCAATAAATATTATATGAACACTAGTATAAAATTTATAAAAACTTTCTCATAATAGTTCACATAGTAACTTTGCATATGTCTCTCACTTGAGAAAAAACTTTCTCTCACCTAAAATCAGCCCAGAAAAAGAATATTTTTTTTTTCACACCAATCTTCAGAAGACAATCTGCTCTAACAGCAGGATGGAAGTACATTAGTGACTTGCATAAGCAGTATGATTCTTTTTTATGTCATGTGCTTTCAAAGCAAAGAAATTTCTAGGAACCTAGCTTAACTTATTGTGTCTTTTTAAACATTCTTTTTTTTTAAAATATGATTGCTGCCTCAACAACTTGCTGCTTGCTTCTGCACAGTTCCAGATATCTGAGAAAAAGGCAAACACCTCAAATACTTCCAAATTATTTTTTGATTGTGGTATCCTTGAAACAGATCAATTTTTAAACATCCATAAAAGTTTGCTTTCAAGCAAATCATCCAGAATGAGTGATCTTGACCCATACAGGAGCACCAAAATGAAACAGCAAGTGATGCTAGTGGGTCATTCCCTGATGTGGGGTATGGAGTCACTCAAGTGTTGACCTGTTTTGTTGTCTAGAGAACCTCATGGGGGTTCAGATACAGGATATAGTGGACCCTATTGTTCTTCCTTGTCAGAACTAGTTATACTGTCAGAAGTAACTGGGAGCATAGCAGATGTGACGACAGAGGTCTGGGAGCAATAATCAGGGTACTGGGACCCACATCGTGTTATCCTGAATCCCGCAGGTGGCAGGAAATGGTGCAGGAGGAAGGTACATAGTAAGAAATACAATAAATGTGTTTCCAATTTAGAAAGCACTGGTACAAAATCATGATACCTTGTAGTTCAGAAAATTAAATATAAAACTGATGGATGGCAAAAAATAAATTGTAGAGGAATATTCTATGATGAAGAACAGTAGCTTTGCTATGGCTAATGTGAATTCTCATGAAAAAAATTTGTAAACAAGTTGAGTGATACATTCCTTGAAAAAAGTCCAATAAAAACATTAGATAAAACCATGATCAGAAATCTAGATAATACTAGATAGGAGAAAGAATATATATTAGGTTTTATTCTGTATTGTTTGCTTTGATAGAAGACAAACTGACCAGTGGCAGCATTTCAAGTTATTAGCTTTGATTTTACATTCTGAAGGCAGGACGATAACTTCACTAAGAGACAAATAATTGCAAAAAAATTCTTGTTTGAGCGGAGTAATTTGAACTTTACTATTTTCTTGTTATTCAAAGGGAAAGAAATGCTATATGTCACCTAATTCATGTATTAAAACTGTGGTGAACTTTGCTTTTTTCAGTTTGCTGTTCTAGTACTATTTTACATCAAATAGGAGGTTTATTTTATAACATCATAAAAATGTTCATTTTAACACACATTGCAATTTGCATCAAGCAGAAAATGGAAGGGTGAACAACACATGCCAAACAGGTTCAAGGTAATTTTTTTCTTTACATAACTTTATCACAACCCAGAACTCCCACACTTAAGTTAAAATATCCTAATTGTTATGAAATTTTTTTGTTCCCATGAATAAACATATTTTCTCCACAGATCCTTCGCACCCCTTATAAATGATCTAGAAATATGGTATTGGTTTGGGATTTGTGTGGAGTGATGGTGGAATTGTCTGAATGAAATAGTCATTTCATGCTGCTGTGTACAATCTCGTGTCATTTTTCCACAGACTTCCCATTGAACAGACTGGCATTAAACTGGCACTGTCTGGGTCACCATGGTAGAGGTGGTAAAACATGCCTCAAGGAGTAATAAGAAAGAGATACTGAAGTTCTACTCTGAAATTAAGAACAAATAAGACCTAAACAGTATCTCATTTTGTACTTGCAAAGTGGTGTCAAGGGATATCCATTTAGCAGGGTCTTTTTTTCTGCATGACGTTTTACATTCTTTTAACAGTATTCAACTAAGTCAGCCAAGTTAGAGATACTAGTAAACTCTTGCAGGACCTTGACGACTATTGAGGAAGTCACTCAGATACTGAAGATGGCAGAAAACATGAGGATGTTCTGACATTGCAAACAGTAGAGAAGTTAGGAAGGGCAAAGTGTTCATAAACTGCAGAGACTGTGATTAACATCACAGTTCTCCACAAACTACGAACTATGGTGGGGTGGAGGTTGGGGGGAATAATTGCCCTCAGGTTTATCCCTATTCAAGTAATACACTACCAGTATAAACACAGCAACACCAAGTGAAGGGAATTGATTTCACTTGTTCAGGCTTGAGACTCTTCAACTGTCTAAGCACTTTCAAAGCAGTATCAAAGTGTTTTCCCAGTAGGGAAAAAACAGAGTCACAAACAAAAGTAATAGTCAGTTATATATGTTAAAGATGGATATATGTAGCTATAAGCTCAGAAATGTTTGGAATGAAGAAACTGAGCAAAATTAATTATAACCTTCACTACAGCAATTGGACAGATATTTAAAAGGAAGATATATAATAAATATAATTGTTTTAACCTTCCAGCGTGATTCTGGTATGAAAAATAAATCACTGATTTTGAAAGACTCAGTTTATTCCCATCTTGGCAATCTTGGTTCAGCTACATAGATTTACATTCCTTTTGTGTCAATGAATTTTCTCATGGATATATAACTGTTATCTTTATGGCTGTTCTAGCACTATTCCTGTTTGAACCAACTCTAAGACATCACAATCCTGTTAAGAATTTTTTCAGTTTCCAGGACGTAAGAAGGATGCTTCAGTTCATGAACAAGATCATTAACAAACTAAAGGGTATTCTAAAAGGAATTTCCCTTCTCTTTATATTTGTCTACAATTCCATGGTCTGTAGTAGAAAATACTTCTTTATGAGTATTTTGGGTGCCAATAAATTAAGTCTCTAGGTTATTTAAGAATTATAAAACACACCTCTATTTATCAGATACAACCTCTGCTTGAACTTATCACATGTAACTATTAAACTAAGTTGTTTCAGTTTTACACAACTTAAGGGACCATTTTGATCCCCTTTCACTTTCCCAGCTAGCTGATTTCCTTTGAAGCTGCTGATTGATCCACAAATACACAGCTGACCTTTGTTCCCTATTTCCCAGCAAATGCAGATTAGCTGGAACAATATCTATAGTTCTGACTAGGTTTCTGGTCTACTGCTGGACGTGCTCAAATCTCACACCAGCAAATCTTTCAGTCCAATGAATCGAACAGAACAATATCTGTAATTGCTACCGTTCTAATGTTTTCTGTTTTCTATAACTGTAAACCTAATGTAAATGGAAGGCTCTATTACCCTGGCTGGTATGAAGATGTTAAGTATAAAAATTGGTAATTGGACATTGGTTTTCTTGCTTTCAAGTTATTTATGCTTTTCTATAAAACTGATGAATGCCAACAGAAATAAGAATAAAGATATTAATGCACTGTGCATCACTTTAGTTCATTTCCTCTGCAAAATAAAGTTTTGAAGGTTCTTATAGGGAAAAAAAAAGGTCAAAGTTTATCATAAATCATAGAATCATAGAACTGTCAAGGTTGGAAAAGACCTTTAAGATCATCAGGTCCAACCATCCATGTAGCACTACCACTGTATCCCGTAAACTAATAAACCATATCACTCAGTGCCAGATCCAGATGCTTCTTAAATACCTCCAGGCTTGGTGATTTCGTGGCCTCTCTGATCAACCTGTTCCAACACCTGACCACCCTAACAGTGAATTTGGTTTTTCCGATATCTAATATGAATCTCCCATATCTCAGCTAAAAGCCATTTCCCCTAGTTCTCTCAGTATAGGCATGGAAGAGACCAGTCACCATTCACTACAACCCCCTTTCAGGTGCTGTCCTAGGTTACAATGTAGGGTGTTCGTGGCCTCTCTGATCAACCTGTTCCAACACCTGACCACCCTAACAGTGAATTTGGTTTTTCCGATATCTAATATGAATCTCCCATATCTCAGCTAAAAGCCATTTCCCCTAGTTCTCTCAGTATAGGCATGGAAGAGACCAGTCACCATTCACTACAACCCCCTTTCAGGTGCTGTCCTAGGTTACAATGTAGGGTGTAACCAATGGTATGTACTCTACTCTAATTTTCACAAGCTGTTAAAGCAGGTGGGGCAGTGCTCCTTATCTCCTACTCACCCCTGATGGCTCCCTCAGGGGCTGTCTCTGTTTAATGGGCTGTCAGGGACCCAGGCATGACACACAGAATTACATTGCGAGATGCTTCACTCCAAAGAGGGGAGCCAAGCATTCCCACCCGGATATCAAATGGGGTTTGGACCAGCACAGAGCCCTTTGCCTGTTGGATTCCCAGAGGACAAGAGCTACCACTGGACCTTCAGGTGAAGACCAAATCTACAGGATCACTGTTCCAACAGGATCATCGTTCCAGGAGAACTGCAGCCACCATTTAATTGGACTACTACCAACACCCTGACTGACAGGCTGTCAGGCTGGTTTCTGACTCTGTCAGTGTTTTCTTTCTGTACTGTTGCATTTATTG
>NW_008668942.1:0-2438 GCF_000695815.1 Acanthisitta chloris
CCTTGAGGTCGCAGGGGTCCTGTTGTGTCCCAGCACTGGCATTGTTTTCCTGCACTGGCCACCACTGCCCTCTGCACGCAGCACCCATAGGTGCCAGCTGAGAGGAGATGATGAGCCCCCAGGGTGCCCCCCGGCGCTGGCAGGGAGCTTGGGATGTTCCTGGCAGCAGCTGCCACTGCTGCTGCAGTTGTCACCATGACTCAACTCCCCTTGTCCCTCCCTTTCCCATGGCCATGCTGGCACAGGAGCCCCCTCTGTGGTTTGGGTGGGGGTCAGGCCCCCGCACCGGCACCCCCACCCTGTCCGAGGTCCCCTCCAGCATTTAATGGCACTGCAGCTCATTAAACGGAGGTGCAGGTGCCCCTGGTACCTTCATCCTCCCGGAGGGCTCTTAATGAGCGGCTGCTAACGAGCACCCGCGCTCCTTCCAGCCCCGGGAAGAGGCTGATTGGCGAGAGGCACCCGGGAGCGCCGCGCGGTCTCCTTCCAGGGGCTTCGAGGGGTCCAGTGACCCCTTTGCCATGCCACAGATGTGGCCTTTGCACTGTGCATGAGGGTCCCGTGTCACTGTCACTGCACTGGTGGCACATCTCTCCCTGGCTCCTCAGGATGTGCGTCATGGGCACCTGGTGCCCTGTGCCTCAGTTTCCCCTCCTGGGGACATGGCACCCTGGGGTTGGGCACTGTGGCTCACAGGCATGCAGGGACATGGGTTGAGGCTACTGTTGGTCCCCCCAGACTCGTTTTTGTCCCCAAGTCACATCATACGAGGCCACCCAACCCCTGGGAAGCCCTCTATGGGGTCTGTTTGCACGGGGGGCACTGGCGGGGTCAACCGAGGGTCTGTGGGTGTCATGCACCCCAAAACCAACCCAGTGGCACTGCTGCAGTGCAGGGTGGTGGGTCCCAGAGGAGGAGAGCTGGGGGCTGCCTGGCTGTGGGGGGTCCTTAGGTTTGTGCCCCTCCTTTTGGGGGCTGCAGAGGGGTGCAGCCCATCCCGAGCCATCGACCCACACCAGGGCTGGGTCCCCCAGCTCCCCACCAAAGGGAGCCCTAATCCTCGGTGACACGGTGCCCGGCTCCGCGGTGGCTAATTGCAGTGTCCCCAGCTGAGGATTATGGTTTAAAGCGGGGAAGGAGCAGCGGGAGCAGATGAGCTCCTGAGCAACAAAGCTCCTGTTCCCCTGCAAAGCGACTTTTATTAGGGGTATAATTAAAAGCTGACAGGAGGGGAAAATCACAGGGATGGTCGGGGTGAGGGATGAAGCCACCTGAAGGTCCCTGTGCTCCCCCTCAGAGTGTCCCACCCACCAACCCCCTGCTCCAACCGCAGTGTTTCTGGCAGGGCAGGAGGCAGCGAGGTGCTGGGCTGGCGGAGGAAATCCAAACTCGGCCCCTATGAAAGGGGCTTTGTGTGCCCGGGAAGGAGCAGCCCTCCTCCTTCTTCTCCTCCTCCTCCTTCCCTGGCCGCGGGGCCACTTTCCCGCCTGGGGGTGGCCACGATGTGGGTGCCAGAGGGAAACTGAGGCATGGGGCAGCATGGCAGCCCCATGGCCTCCTGCCCCACTTCAGGCTCCTGAGTTATTCCCTGTCACTTGTATCTGTGGCTGCAGGTGAGCTGGTCTCTAGGGCCATGCTGGGGTCTCCTGTTGGTCCCCCAGCCAGTGCTGTCCCAGCAGAGTCCCTGGGATGTGTCCTCCCTGCTGGGGCTGGCCAAGCCACTAACAGTGGAAGAGCTACGGGGACTGAGGGACATCATGGGGAAAGAGGGACATTTTCCCCTGTTCTCTTCATGCCACCTGGGTTGCCCTTTCCCAATGCTGCTGCCTACCTCGGTTTCCCTTTCCCTCCTTGTGAGTGCTGTGGCTACCCTCTGGCATGGCAGGACCCCCCACCACCCTGGGGGAGCTTAACCCTCCTTGGTGACCCTAACTGCCCCCATGGACATGGCTGATGTCCTGTGGGAAGGGACACTTCGCAGCACCCAGTGTTTGGCACCTTGCTGGGCTTCTGCTTGCAGGAACATTGCTTTGGTGCCAGTCCAGTCCCGTGGCAGGGAGGAGGGTGGGTGCAGGCAGGGACCCCCAGCTGGGAGCTGGGCACTGGCCACCTTGCCCTGGCCCGGCCCCAGCCCTGGCGGGCGGTGGGGGCTTGTTCTCTGCCTGGACAGGAAGATGAATGAATTCCATTACGGGATCGCGATTTTATTCCACGTGTCAGGGAGCCTGAGATTAACTTGCTCACCAGGCTGTGACAAACCCAGACACCCGCGTGCACGCGCTCGGGCGCGGGGGCTTCACATACTCACCGGGCACGGAGCTGCTGAGACCCTGCCGTGCCCCTCAGGGCTGGCAAAGCTGTGCCCATCCACACTGAGTCCAGCTGAGAGCCCTCCAGCACCTGGGGAGGGTGGCACAGGCCAAGGTGGGGGAGTGGCA
>NW_008668942.1:2497-2820 GCF_000695815.1 Acanthisitta chloris
CCCATGTCCTAGAGATCCTCCAGTCGCCCAAGCACATGTGTCTTGCAGCCAGGCGAGGGGCAAAGCATCGTCCCAGCACAGCTCTGGGAGGCCACGTGCTGCCAGAAAACAGGCTGGGAGGGACGTAGGGAGGGTGCCACAGGGGTTTGGGGGCCTGACGTGATAGCTGGTGGTGCTGGGGATGCAACACGGCCAGTGGACTGTTCTCATCTCACCCCAGCTGGGTGGTTTGCCCACCTTGGGAGAACACATCGGGGCTGTGGAATCACGTCGGGGCTGCGTTGCTGTGCCGTGCTCTACTGTGCTATGCCGTGCCGTGCCGT
>NW_008668943.1:0-459 GCF_000695815.1 Acanthisitta chloris
CAGATCCCTCTGCAGGGCCTTCCTACCATCCAGCAGATGACCACTCCCACTCAACTTGGTGAAGTCTCCCAATTTACTGAAGGTACACTTGATCCCCTCGTCCAGATCATAAATTAAGATATTAAACAGGACCGGTCCCAATACTGATCCCTGGGGGACAGCACTAGTGACCAGATGCCAACTGGATGCGTCGCCGTTCGCCACCACTCTCTGGGCCTGGCCATCCAGCCAGTTCTTAACCCAGCAGAGAGTGCAGCTGTCCAAGCCATGGGCTGCCAGCTTTTTCCGGAGTATGCTATGGGAGATGGTGTCAAAGGCTTTGCTGAAGTCCAGGTAGACTACATCCATAGCCTTCCCCTCATCCATGAGGTGGGGTCATAGGAGATCAGGTTGGTCTAGCAGGACCTGACTTTCAAAAACCCATGCTGACTAGGCCTGATTCCCTGGTTGTCCTGTATG
>NW_008668944.1:0-608 GCF_000695815.1 Acanthisitta chloris
GCGGGGATTCATCCCGCCTCAGGGCCCGGGGGCTCGGCCTGGGAGCGTGTCCCGGGGGCTGCTCCCGAAGGCTCGTCCGGGGGCACGTCCCGGGGCTCGTCCCCGGGCTTCTCACCGAGCTGGGTCCCGGGGCACGTCCCGGGGCTTGGCCCCGGGCCCGCCCGTGAACCAGATCAATGGATTCATAGCATTAGACTTTTACTTTCCTTGAATGAAAAAGTTTGCATATAATTGGGGTAACCACATTACAATGTAAATATAATGTACCTGGATAAAAAAATGTAGATTCTAACCATATTTCTAAAGGGTGTTAATTAAATTTCAGCTTTTAATGAGACTATAATTCAGAATACTTGAGGCCACTCCCTTCCTTGAAATTTGTTTTCTTACTCACCCAGAAAGGGAATCAGGTCCTGGGGGCTCGTCCCGGGGCACTTGTCCTAGGGGCTCGTACCGAAGGCTCGTCCCGGATCAGGTCCTGGGGAAACGTCCCGAGAGCTCGTTCCGGGGGACTCGTCCTGGGGGCATGTCCTGAGGCTCGTCTGGGGATTCGTCCCGAAGACTTGTCCCGGGGGCACATACCAGGGCACGTCCAGGGAGCTCGGCCC
>NW_008668944.1:926-2123 GCF_000695815.1 Acanthisitta chloris
TAACAAAAACCAAAAATCTCCCCCAAACGGAGAAAGAATTGACGGTGGAGAAAAAAAAAGCATCTTTCTGTAGACGGTGTATTTCCCACGTTTTAGCTGAGGCTGGACACTTTTGTTAGTACCTGGCCCTAAACTTCCCCGTGCCCGACTCTGAATAAAGACAAACTCACCAAAGGAAAACTCTTCGTAGCTCAGAAGGATCGAGTACAGCAGTCGGTAACCCTCTCACCGGGGTTTGAAGTGCCACGCTAGCTGTTAACATCTCTTCTGGAAGGACCTTGACCCTGTGCCTGTCCCATCTGACTAAAGCCCTTTCCAGACATTGCCACGGGCTTCTGACCGAGTCTGGGGTTCGTTAGTCCTCTGGTCAGAGACAGAGCAGAGCCCTCCAACTCCATACCACGGTGCCTTCAGCAATGACAAAGCCACGCAGGAATGGCCACATCCATCTTTTTGCAGCTGGTTTAGTACTGCACACGTGGCGCCAGTGACAGGAGACAGTGCTGGCTGGCAGTGCTGTGACAGTTGTGGCAGCTGCTGGGAGATAAGACTGTTCAAAGTGGCTCCCTGTGCACCCAGTTGTACCCAGCTCTGTCAGCTCCATGCCCACCTGGTGCTGTCTGGTGCCAGTCGTACACTAAATGTCACAGCATGGGAATATCCAGGGTAGATTTGTGAAAACACAACAGCAAAAGTCATGACAAAGATGCCATCAGACAGGCGAAGAGCACCCAAACAGAGAGCATCTGGCTTCTCTGAGCGGGCTGAATGCCTCAGCTCCAAAGAACTGGCTTCCAAAGCAGTGAATGAAAAGAAACGAGAACCACATCGTGAATATGACACAGAGAAATGCAAGAGTGTGGTCAAAAACGTACCAGATTGTCAGTACTTGCAAACCATCAGGGCGAGAGCCCTGGTGTGGGTGCCAGACCTTCCCTAAGCCTCTCTGACCAACCTCTGAGCAAGTCCCACCGGGGATTTGGCCAAGGCCAGGCAATCCTCTCCCGCACAGCTCCTGCTGGTTTGGGGACCATGTCTAGCAAGGCTACCACGTGTGGAAGGCTGAAGTCGCTTAGCAGGACGCGTGTGCCCGGGTGGCCCCGGGGCCAGGAGACGGTCCCTTTCCTTAGCTCACTAGCAGGGGTGCACCCCAACACCGAGAAACCCTGCGGCGGCGGCTTTGCCCGCACCAAGCCG
>NW_008668945.1:0-572 GCF_000695815.1 Acanthisitta chloris
GGTTGCCGTTGGGGTCTCAGAGGGGAAGTGGCTTGTATCAGTCCTAGGGAAGGGTTTAAATGCAAGAAGCTAAAAGTCAAGGTACTGCCTCTTCCCCTGTACAAACTTAGGAGGTAATTTGGTTGTCATCTCAAAATGCTTTTTCAAGGGCAAAACTTCCTTGCAAAGAGATTCCAACCCCAAGAGCAGAAGAGAGGAAGTGCCAGGGTGTCAAGAAATGACTTTGCGGGTTTGAATTAAAACCTGAGGGCAGCAGTGGTGGCTGACGAAGTGCAGCCAGTTCAAGGATGCAAGGATGTATGGGAGGCTGCAGGCTCTGGGCTTTGATGGGCACCTAAGTGTCTGCCCAGTGGAGTCAGACATCTGATGGAGCCCTGGGTGCTGGTGCTGTGAGAGGAGCCTGGAGCTCAGCCCTATGGCATGGTTTATGGATCTGAACCTCTGGAGCATTGCAGGTTGGTGTGCCCTCTCCTAAGTGAGCCATAATGAGTGGCAGTTGTGCCAGGGATGTGACCAAGGCTCGTCAAGTGCAAAGTTATCTGGTGCAGATGCTCATGGCTGCCAAGGTGGCT
>NW_008668945.1:586-1719 GCF_000695815.1 Acanthisitta chloris
TTGCTGCATATCTTTGCCTCTAGGACCTGCAGAGGAGTTACCACATCCTGGGCTGATGTGTGTTGTATTGAGTTAAATCTCATGATGGGTGTCCTCTTCTGCAGCGCCAGCCCCTGATGCAGGTGGTGTGTCTGGGGGTGTTGACAGCCCTGGGGCGGGATTTTTTTTGTGTTAATCTGAGCTCATTGGGGTAACTGTGGGGCGCGCGCACACACACCTGGAAATAAAGGGTTGTGTGGAAGTTTGAGCTGAAGCAGGAGAAAACCTGCAGGCAGGTTTCTGCAGAGGTGGCTGGTGTGTCCTGGGAGGGGGTCACAGCACAGATCTGGATCTGCCGGGTAATGTTCAGACAGGTTTTAATTCCACTGCCAATTTGAAGGGAAAGAAATGCCTTGCAGTCCTGGCAGGGCTTTTGGTTCTGTGGAACACGAAGGCTTTGTCCTGATCATTCTGCAGCCCTGGCAGAGCTGTTAATAGCCAGCAACTGGGCATTGACCACTTCTCTTCTTGGGAGAAGCTGGCAGGAAGAGAGTTTACTATTGAGTTGACAAAATTACTCTGTCAGTGGCTGTAAATGCCAAACCTTTTCTTCTGTGTGCTCCTGGAAAGACTGCTTTCTGAAATCCACCTCCTGTCCAAGGAGTTGAGTTGCCCCGCTAGGCTGTGCTGCAGCCACTCTGCTTGGGCACCTTATTTCCTGTCTCCAGAAACCTGCTGGGAAAGCAGCTGGGTTGGTTCCCTGACGCTGGCTTGAAAAAGAATAGTAATCATTTCCGAGAGAGAGAGAGCACTGCCAAAACCTCGCCTTGGCAGGGTAAGGCCAAGGCTGTCTCAGCTGGAGAAGAGCAGTTGCAGCAGATGTAGCTGGAAGATAGTGTCAGGCCCTGGTTCGGGGCAGTCATGCAGGACAGGCTGGTTTTCATGGTGCTCTGGACCCCTGTGAGCAAAGTGTTCATGAGCAACCAAACACAAAGGTGAGTCTGTAGGAATGGAGAGCAGCCTGCAATCAGGTCCTGTGAGACTGCAACCCAGAAAATGTCTCCCTGAGAGACATTTAGATGTTGATGAATAAAGGTGAACATCCAGTGACCACACGGCCAAAAAAGGCAAGTGTGGGTTGATTCTATTGGGAA
>NW_008668945.1:1762-3316 GCF_000695815.1 Acanthisitta chloris
AGCCCTTGCTCCTGGGTGTCCATGTCCCAGGGGATTTTTGCCTGCCCATTGCCTATCTCCTGAGCTCTGCATCCTGTGATCCATTGGGACAGGACAGGCTTTGTGCTCCTGGTTGAGGTGGTTTTCTCCTTGGCAGCGCGGCATGGGTGTCTGCAGGTAGCTCAGGTACTTTGCCTACTGTAGGGGCTCCTGTGGCCTCACTGACCGCCTGGCATCTGGGGCCACGAAAAAAAATACCTGAATGTTTGCTGGGCAAAGTTCAGAGGCTTCTGGTCTGGTAGCTGGTTTCCGTATTCCAGTTGTCTAAGTATGGAAGGGTTAACTTGAGGCGGAAAAAAGAGGCGGTTTATTAGCAAAAGCCAGGCCTTTACAAGCGGCGGCTCGGCGCCCAGCCCTGCTCCTCTTGCCTGGAGTGGTGCTGGCACACCCAGCTGCAGGTGTGCCCCTGTCTGAGTGTCTCAATTCCCAGACCTTTGGGTGAGAAATTATCTGATGGACAGTGCCGGGCTGTGCAGCTGGCTTGTGGGCAGAGGTGAGTCCTCAGGATCCTGCCAGCTGCAGACATCACCTCCTCCAGGGCAAGGTTGCCCTGTACCATCTGCCCCCAGGGATGTGACACTGGGAAGTGGCAGGGCTGCATGTGGCAACAGGGATGTGGAGGTGAAAGAGCAAGGCTCGTGTCCCTAGAGGAGCGTGTGGCTTCTCTGGGCGTGTACTTCCACTCCCAGGCTTTCCCTAGCGGGACATTCCATACCAGGCATGGAGGTGGTGGTAGTTCAGTCGTGCACAAGATGGGAGCCCTCCTCTCAGGTATCAGAGTGCTCTCTTTTCACACTGTGCCTTTGCAGTCAGCTCTGAGCCCTGCCTGCTCATGCCCACTGACTGATACGTGCTTCTGATGGATGGCAGGGGCTGTCACCCCTTGTGCCCTGGGACACAGGCTCCTGTTGCACATCTCTACAAGGAAGGAAAGCTCAACCCAAGCTGGTCACATTCTGCCCAGTGACACTGAAGGAACAGTGGTGTCTGCTCCCTTCTTTCATCTCTCTCTTGTCCTTGCAGATACTTCAGATGGTGGTACAAAAAGACCCGCATAGAGAAGAAATCTGCCTTCATTGATCTCTTGTGTGCTGTCCCTCTGCAGCAGATCTATGGTCAGCCTCCAGTTTGGGCACTGGGGTGGTGCAATGCCCAGAGTGCTGGGTGGGCAGGGATTCACATGGGGCCATCAAGGTGCTAGAGGGAGTGAGTGAGTCAAGAAGCTTCTGTGGTGCAGACTGTGCTGAGGAGATCCCCAGAGCTATGGGGGGAATCTTTGAGCCAAATCCCACCATGGGGAGGAATGGGAGTGCTAATTTCTGGTATCTTTTCCAGGGTGTCCGCTGGGTGGAATTGGGGGAGGCACCATCACCCGTGGTTGGCGTGGTGAGTTCTGCCGCTGGCAGCTGAACCCTGGCATTTACCACTATGAAACGGTCATTGCCAATCAGGTAGGTGCAGCAGGGCCTGCGAGGGGAGAGTGGCACTGCAGCAGCCTGGGTGGATGGGACATCT
>NW_008668945.1:3343-6836 GCF_000695815.1 Acanthisitta chloris
CTCCTCTCCTCCCCAGTTCACAGTGTGCCTGCGTTGCAAGGGACGGACAATTTACCAGCAGGTCTTGTCGGTGGAGAGACCCAACACTCTGCAGGGCTGGAAAACTGTGGCCACTACGCCTTTTACCATGCCCTGTACCCCCGTGCCTGGATGGTCTATGAGCTCCCGGGGCAGAATGTGGTGCTTACTTGCCGACAGGTCTCTCCTGTCATCCCCCATGACTATAAGGTAAGGAGGTGATGGCATCCCCAAGGGAAGAGCTGCTTGGTAGCTGGGCTTTCCCAACATTTCCCTGTGTCTCCACTCAGCAGTGCTCCTAGGCAGGTGGAGCCCCCACAGCAATGCAGGAGCTCAGGATGGCAGCAAGGGATGCCTCACTGGTCCCACACACCGCTTGTGCTAGCTCCCAGCCTGAGGCAAGGGTGTCAGGCTGTGCTAATGACACGTCTGACCTTCCTCTTACCCCAGCAAAGCACGTGAGCCTGTATCAACCTGTCAAGCAATGAGTGATGACAATGATGAGCAATGATGAGACACCTGCTGAGCCTTAAATGCCGTTTTCCGTCTCTCTATTGCCCAATGCGTTTCGTAGCCCAGGGCTGCTTTTATGAATTTGTTCTTGCCCGTCTCCCAAATTCCCCTGTTCCTGATGCTGCTCCTGAGCTTGGCAAAAGAATCCGAGACCAGGTTGTTCCTCTTGCTCCTGCTGCATCCTGCATGGTCTTTCCAGCAGCGGGAGAAGTGATGCTCTAGCAGCTGAGCATGGAGCACCAGCCCTGTACACACTGCTCTCTGTCTCTGCCAGGACTCCAGCCTGCCAGTGGGAGTGTTCATCTGGGAGGTGGAAAACAGGAGGGATGAGGATGTGGAAGTCTCCATCATGTTCAGCCTGCAGAATGGCATGGGAGCAAAGGAGGACAGGAGTGGAGGGCACTGGAATGAGCCCTTCACCTTCCGGAAGGATGGCGAGCAGGTTGCTGGAGTCCTGCTGCACCACTGCACATGTGTGAACCCCTTCACCCTTGCCATCTCTGCCCGGGAGAAGGTAAAGGGCTGGCATTGGTGATGTGGCTCCTGCAGGGGGGTTGTGCAGCCCTGCTAGATGTGGTGTGGCTGCTTCCAGACAGGTGGTGAAAGATGGGTGTGGGTGTGGAATGGATTGGCTTTGGCACCGGCTCTCAGTGCTTGCCTGACCTCAGGAGTGAGGACATGACTTCCCTGAGGGCACCCTCTTTGAGAGTGAGTGGCAGGAGACAAGATGTAGGTGAAGCTTGCAGGGTGGTGGGTGAGTGAGATTGGAGTTAGACTCACTGGGCAGCAAGGGGGTAGTGAGTGTGATGTACCAGCATTGTTGTTGGGGGGCAGAGAGTCTGCATCTGCCTCTCAAAAGCATCAGCCCCTGATGTTCTCTTCCCTCCCCCAGGCTGGCACTGCAGTCACCCACCTCACAGCATTCAATCCCATGGGATCAGGTAGAGAAGTGTGGCAGGACCTTCTACAGGATGGAAGGCTGGATTCTCCCACTGGTAAGTCCCTCCATCCTTTATGGGATTGGTGGAGGGAGGGCAGGGGGAAAGGGTGTCCATGCTCGTTATGAGTTCCTTCCTCCAGCCACCTTGGTGCCATTGCAAAAAACTCTCCAGAATGTTGTGGCTCATTGCCAGCTTTAGGCTGTTTGCAAACTTCCTTGTTCTCCAAAAGCTGTTCTCCAAAGGCTGTTCTTGGCCATATTAGTTACACACGCCAGTACCTTGTTAGTCTGTGTGGGATTGCATGCTGAGCTGAGATTTGTGCTGAGTAGCCAGGGTCCTGCCCAGCCATCTTCCCTCTGTTCCTGTTGCCAGATCAAGGAGCTGGATCCTGTCAGATTTGTACCAGCAGGCATTTAGCAGTCCTTGGGGTTTGGGCTGTCATAACTTGCTGTCCTCTTGTTACTGTACCAGTTTCCTGAAGTTTCTAGTATTGCCTTGATAATTCTGCATCATCCTCTGCTGTCTGCTAGCTCCCTTGACAGGAGTCTTGAAGCAGGGTGGTGTCTCCCAGCCCTTGCTGCTAACCTACTATTGTCGTAGAAGGTGACCATTTGCCTAATGTCTCTGTCAGCTTTTGAACAAGGGTGTTGCTGACAAACTAGTGATACTGACACTGGGTCTTTGCAAGGTTTCTTGAAGCTTAAATTATATAAATGAACTGTTTATGTAAATATTTCCAGAAAAATAAGCTTCCTGCCTAGATGCACTCAGAGCTCTCCAGGCTATTGGGATGTGGTTTTCCTTCATGCATGCCAGACATTATCGTAGTCAGGATCTGTGCTTATGTTAAAATTGTTGCTCTTAATGAGTTTACCTGGTACACATGTCAGCACCAGCATATAATTACCCAGCTGCCTCAGGGCTTTTCTTAAATACCAGCATGGCTCAAGCACCCTTGCAGAAAGCTGGAAACAATGACTGTCACTAGAAAGTCACAGTGTCTTTGAGTGCAGTGCAGGTACAAAGTCATGGGATGCTCTGTGCCTTCTACTCATGCCTGGTGGCTTTTCCTGCCTGGTTTGTTCTTCGGCTTTGACTGACTTCTTTTAACTACTCCACCCATGGAAGCTATTTTTTCCTGTGGCAACAGTCATCACTTAAAGCCCTGAGGCTGTACCTTCCAGCTTGCAAGGGGGCTGTGGTATGTCTGAATAGTCTGATCCCCTCTGGGGTGTGTGGGAGCTTCAGTTACCTGCGTAGGTATTCCTTGGTTGCTTATGTATATGTTTATTATTCCTGGCAGGTAAAAGCACCCTGACAGAGAAGGGAGAGGTAACGGCAGCAGCAGTGTGTGCCAGCTGCAGGGTGCCTGCCCAGGGACACGGGACACTGGAGCTGGCCCTGGCTTGGGACATGCCCTGTGTTCACTTTGGTTCCAAGGAGAAACTGCACCGCAGGTGGGTGGACTGTCTCCAGTGGGGCTTGACTCATGTCCTCAGAGTCCCCTTCTCCCTGCCTTTGGGCTTGTGTACTGTGAGGGAAGTCTTGTGTCACCCACTCCATGCAGCCATGGCCCTACCAGCTCAGGGAGGGGATCCTCTGCCCAGCCCCTTCTCCTCAATACTCCTACACTAGTGGTTGAGTTCACAGAATCACAGAATATTCGGAGTTGGAAGGGACCCACGAGGATCATTGAGTCCTGTGTGGAGCCAGGAGCTGGACATCCTCAAGAATCATACCATGTGCCTGAGAGCATTGTCCAAATGTTTCTTGAGCTGTCAGGCTTGGTTCTGTGACAGTGCCCTGCAGAGCCTATTCCAGAGCCCAGCAGCTCTCTGGGTGACTGGGTGAAGACCTTTCTTCCGGTATCTAACCAGAACATTCCCTGCACAACTTCAGGCCATTACCTTGGGTCCTGTCACTGTTACTCAGGTGTTCACTGTAGTCCAACTCCTCTCTTGTGTCTGGGTGGGTTTCCCAGCTAGAGTCTATGGTGTGCTCACCATACACCTGCTTGGCAG
>NW_008668945.1:6875-8227 GCF_000695815.1 Acanthisitta chloris
CATTATGCCCTGATGCACTATGAGGAGTGGGAGAGGAAGATCGAAGCATGGCAGAAACCCATCCTGGAGAACAGGTAGGGTGGATAATAGTACCTTCTTGGTGGCATCCTAGGGCTGGTTGGTTGTGTTCCCGTGGCCACTGTGGTTGAGTTTCCTAATTTCCCACAGCCAGCTGCCTTCCTGGTACAAGTCAGCCCTCTTCAATGAGCTGTACTTCGTGACGGATGGGGGCACCGTCTGGATGGAGGTGCCCCCAGATTGCTGTGCCCAGGACCTGCAGGGCCCGGCAGGGGCTGGCCTCTCCCACCTCCTCCCTGTCCTGCGGGAGTACGGAAGGTTTGCTTATTTGGAAGGTAACTTGCAGGATGGGTGGTCCCAAATCAACCCATCCCTGTTAGTGTCACCAGATGTTTTTAACTTGCCATAGGGTTGATTTTTCACACCCCAGTGGGTTGGGAGCAGCTCTGTTCCCAGGAAAACCTGTTGCAGGATATGACATGAGGTCTTCCCCAGACCACTGGTGCTGTATGTAGAGAATTGAACCTGCTTCTAACAGGAGCCCCTACATGTGCTGGGAAACAGCCCACCCTGCTGGGACATGTGGGAGGGAGGACCTAGTGACCCTCTTTTCCCATCTGTGGGGTAGGTCTCCTGTTGCTCACCATCTTCGCTGTTCTTCCAGGCCAGGAGTACCGGATGTACAACACCTATGATGTCCACTTCTATGCCTCCTTTGCTCTCATCATGCTGTGGCCCAAGCTGCAGATCAGCCTGCAGTATGACATTGGTGAGTGACTCAGGAGAGCCCAGTGTTGTAGTTAAACCACGACACCAGCTGGGTGCCAGCTGGGGTCTTCATGCAGGGAAGGGACAGAGGATTTGGAGAAGCCCCTGCCATAGAGATCTGTGCTGTGAAGCCAGCGTCCCCCTCCAGTTCCTCTGTTGTGCCCGGAACTTGTAGACCCCCAATGCTGCTGTCTCAGCATCTCTGTGCCCAGCACTGGAGGTGCCCTTTTACTGTGCTGGGGGTGCACAGCTGCCTCTGCCTGGCCTGGGGGAGCCCCTGCTCTTACCAGGTCTGTCCGTGCCCCTTGCAGAGTTGACACGTGGAGCTGTTTGCCCACCCAGATGCTTTGGGTGGGCTTGGTGGCTGTTCGGTGATGGCCCTAGCAGTGGTGGAACACAGTCCTTTTCTGGGCTGCAGGAGGACTGAGCCCACTGGGATTCCTTCCCAGCCATTGTTTAAGGGGGTGATGACAGTTGCTTGTTCTCTGCTGAGGGAGGTCTGGGAGCAGCCTGGTGTCCCATGAGCCCTTTGCAGAGGGCTGTGATCTTGTAGCCAGTGTCCTAAA
>NW_008668945.1:8269-10534 GCF_000695815.1 Acanthisitta chloris
TCTGCTGCAGCTCCTGCTGCCTTGCTAACATGTCTTGCTCTGTCTCCTCTGCAGCTGTCACAGTGGTGAACGAGGATGTCCACCCCCGGCAGTATCTAATGTGTGGTCAGACAGCCCAGGTGAAGCTGAAGAATGTGGTGCCGCATGACATTGGGGACCCAGGTGAGGGGTCCATCTAGGCCTGGTGGGAGGCAGAGGAGGGTGCAAGGCTGCCCACACAACTTCCTTGGCGTGATTAAGTCCCAGGCTGTAGGAAATAGGTATGGTGCATGGAATATACTCTTTGTTGTTTGATAAGCATTGGAATAGGCTGCTCAGTGAAGTGGTGGAGTGTGTACCTCCCTGGCGGTGTTTAAAAGACATGTGGATGTAGCATGTAGGGACATGGTTTCGTGGTGGACTTGACAGTGCAAGGTTAATGTTTGGACTTGATCTTGGAGATTTTTTTCCAAACTTAAATGCTTCTACGAGTATGTTTTCTGGGAATGAAAAACTGGATGGTTTGGGGTGGCAGTGAAGACTGACCCTTGTACAAGGGAGACAGAGTGAAGGTGAGCAGTAGCAGCAGGAAGGCTGTTCTTGCTAGAGATGACACAGGGTAAAACATTATTCCTGTGCTCTTTGATCACATCACCCTTGTTTGTTGCTTGCTGTCATGCTGCATCCACTCTATCCTTACTCCAGGTGATGAGCCGTGGCAGCGTGTCAATGCCTACCTGATGCACGACACAGCTGACTGGAAGGATCTCAACCTGAAGTTTGTGCTGCAGGTGTACCGTGACTACTACCTGACACACGACTCTCTGTACTTGCGGGACATGTGGCCAGTCTGCCAGGTACTGGGAGGAGATCAGTACCATGGGGAATCCCGCTTTCTCTCTTCTCTTGGGAGCCAAGTGACTTCCCAAGAGGATGGATGCTTCCAGAACATAAGGGCTGTGTGACTATCTCCTGCCTCTCCTACAGGCTGTGATGGAGTCAGAGCTGAAGTTCGACACCGATAATGACGGGCTCATTGAAAACGGTGGCTTTGCTGACCAGACGTATGACGCGTGGGTGGTACATGGAGCCAGGTGAGCAAGAGAGGCAGGTGGGGTAGCTCAGAGGTGGGCCCCTGGTCCCCATTTGTCATGGATGCTCTGTGCAACCTATGGGGTGTCCCACTTTGCTGATGCTTCTCTCCTTTGGCTCTGGCAGTGCCTACTGTGGCGGGCTATGGCTGGCTGCTGTCTGCATGATGTGCAAGATGGCAGAGGTGCTTGGGGATGCTGAGGTCCGGCAGAAATACATCAACATCCTGAGCAAGGGCAAGGAGGCATTTGAGAGATTGCTCTGGAATGGTGGGTGCTCACTAGTGGGAAATTACATTCAGCTGGCCACACATCCCTTGGGAGAGAGATGGCTTGTCCTTGGGTCAGAGAACCTTGCAGGGGGTGGGGGAGGGAAGTGAAGTACTGTCCCTCCAACCTGGGGAGAAGGGAGAGAGAAGCTGCCCCTCCAAATGGAGGGGAAGGAGCAGGTATTGGGGAGGGAACAAAAAGGGATGATGGTGTGGGAAAGGAATTAAAAGAATCTTGTGGAAAAAGCTGCTCTGCTCCTGCCACACAGGGAGGCGTGTAGGCACAGCATACACAAGCTGCTGACCTAAACTATCAGTTTTAAACTGTTTCCTGCCTTTTCCAGGAAAATACTACAACTATGATAGCAGTGGGAGTGACACCTCCAGCAGCATCATGTCAGATCAGTGTGCTGGGCAGTGGTTTCTTGGGGCCTGTGGCCTGGACCAAGGGGAATATGAGGTAAGAGAAGAGGCAGCCTGGTGTGGTTAGGGTGAGATGGGACCTGCAGCAGGAGAGAAACAGCAGCAGGGCTGGCATCTGGAGGGGATTACATGTTAGGGGCTGGTGCAGGGGACAGCAGCCTGCTCTCCCAACAGCAGTGCATACTGTGGTGGTGGGTGTTGGATGGAAATTCATGCAATCCACCTTAAGCCAAAATCCACTCAGGGAGAGGTCATGCAGCAGGGGTGTGTAATGACAGTCAGCTTTGGCACCCTTGGAGGAAGGTTCCACTGGGGTTTGCAAGATGCCGTTTGTTTAAAAATAAGAAAAAAGTGAAACTTGCCACCTATCATTTGCTGCCCTAAAAAGCTCCTTAATAAATATCTGAGGGCACTAAGGCTTATTCAGGGCCCTAAAATCTGTTGCTCTTCAGCTGCAAAAGAATTGGCTGCAGATTCCTCATGTCAGGTGGGATGATAAAGAG
>NW_008668945.1:10715-12927 GCF_000695815.1 Acanthisitta chloris
GAACAGTATGGTACAAATTATTTATGATCTATAGGCAGTTGTCAGACCAAAGGTTTCTGATGGTCATGAGCAGACAAACGCCTCAGCTGACTGAAGAAAGAAGTGACTTTGCTTGTGGGAGGGTGACAGCCCCCTTCACTCTGTTCATATGTCAGAGGGGGCCTTCAGGTTTTCCCATTCTGCTTTTCCCAGGAGCAGCTTGTGCTGAATGCTGTGGGGGATAAATGGTCATGCCATTCTGTGTTTTTCTCAGTGTGGGAGTGGGGCTGTGCCTGGGTCTTTAGGCAGGATCTGGCCCAGCGCTGCTGCCTTAATAGCCTTTTTGGGACGGGCGAAGGGGGGGGTGGGAGCAGTAACCGTGGCGCAGTCAGGAATCACTCTTGCCTTTCCCTAGCCTTGGGCTCCTGTTCCTGAAGGTGGCACTCTTCTCTGCTGTCTGGTGAGCTGTGAGCTCAAAGGAGGTGGAAGTGGTTAACTCTCCTCTCTTACTGTGACCATCGAGGGTTTTTTCCATGTATTTTGATCCCTTGTCTGGCTGGCATCCCTCCGGTTTATACCCTCATTAACTCACCCTTGCTGCTTGTGAAAGTCAGTAATGAAATGCAACGTAAGGAAAACCTGTGACACAGTCCCAAGGAAACTGTGCCCTGAAATCTCCTACCAGAGACAGCTGCTTCACAGCACTCTTTTGCTGATTGCCACAGCAGCAGCTGGGCTTATCTCCAGAGCCACACTGGGGACAAATAGCTGTGTGGATGCTTGCCTTTAGTGTAGTTTAATGAGATTTGCTGTTTTCCCTTAGAATCTGCCCGGTCGTGGGGAGGGAGCACTGGGTGGATGCTTTCCTTTAGTGTAGTTTAAAGGGATTTGCTGTTTTCCCTTAGAATCTGCCACAGGTGTCTGGGTGGACAGCCCAGCCTCCCTGAGCAGGCTCCTGCATGGTGTCATCAGACCCTCTGCTTGCCCTGGCTCTGGGGTCACCAGGCTGCAAGAAGGGCCTGGCATGTCCCTGGGCTGCACTGACTCTTTCCTCTCTTGTAAGCAGGTCCTGTAGTTACTCTGTGACTTCTGTTGCACCAGCACTTCCTACTTTTTTGCCCATTTTTACTGCCAATTACAAAAGTGAAGCAAAAGCTTCATATATTTTCAGCTGTGTACAGAGGCTTTTCTTCTCAATGCAGTCCTGGCTGGGGTGCTGCTCTGCTGTTTTTTTGATTGATTGGCAGGTTGTTTTCAGATGGGCTTGGTTGCTCGGCTTTGTCTTTCCTTTTGCTGGATTTCATTTTGGATTCATTCTTTGTTTTCTGATTTGCAAGAGTTTGCTCAGCCAGCCAGATACTTCAGTCTCTTCTCGTAACTGTTTTGGGCTCTTGTCTTAGTTTGTTGAACAAACCTTTTTCTCCTAGTTGTGGGAGGGATGTTTTTGCTTTGTCCTGATAGTCTGTTCAAGGACCGCTTATCCTGCGAACACGGTCAGCTTTGAACAAGCCTTTAATTTCCACTTGGGGAAAAAATTTTCTAGTATCTCCTACCAGACACAGAAGACTCCTGGGTGTCCTTCCCGTCTCAGTCTGACCTTGTGATTTCCAGGCTGCCCCTTGCCTGTCTCAAACTACCCTCTCTAGGCCATGAACCTCTGCATCAGCACCCAATTACAAAATTGAAAGGATTAAAGTACTTTTGAAGTCTCTCAGAACTAAGCCATTTCCTTTTTCCCTGAGCCAAAGCTGAACTTTTCTTCTACTTTCTTTCCCCCATATTCCCAGTGTTTATCTGAATAAGCCTGCTGTTGTCCCCAGCATTCACTTTGCAGGTGCAGGATAGGTCTGTTGTTGTCAGACTGGTTTTGCTGTAATCTTTGCTTTTGGCAGGAAGTTACCTTCAGCCTCCCTGCTCCCGGACCATCCTTTGGCTGCCCCTGGCCTGTGTCCCATCTCTTGAAGGCATTGCAATGCCTCCTCTAGCTGAAGCCGATGGGCTGAGAGAGAACAGTACAGGGGCCTCAAATAGTCCTTAGCCTGAGAAAGGTGCAGTGGTCACCACAGAGTAGGTGAGGATGGTGTGGCTGGCCAGGTTCCCACAGCAAACTTGGAGAGAAGGGAGGGGGAGGGGATTGGCCAGTGACTGAGGGTGAGAAGCTGTTTTTGGGAGGAATGCGTTGGATGAGCTGTCAGCCTGCTCAGGAGGAAGGTGGAATGAAGTTCAGCACCTC
>NW_008668946.1:0-309 GCF_000695815.1 Acanthisitta chloris
CCCCTCTCTGCCCACAGTTAGCACCCAAGAAGTCACAGCAAAAGCAGCTGCCAGGCAAGTCGGATCCCAGCGGAGAACAGGACACAAAGCTCAGCCGGAAAAAGACCACCAAACCCCCCCAGGCTGCCACTGCAGGCACAGGACAGCGAGGTAAGGGACAGCAGGTGCCATGAGCACCCTGCACTGCTCCAGCCTCACTGGGGCTCACCCACCACCCCTTCTCCTGCAGCAGGTGCAGTGAAGCAGCAGCCAACAGCCATGAAGAAGAAACCAAAGGCAAAGTCTGTGGCTGTGAGTAGAGACTCGTGC
>NW_008668946.1:359-10441 GCF_000695815.1 Acanthisitta chloris
CCCTGAGCTGCTCTCTTCCCTTCCCTCCAGGCCCAGCCCAGGAGTGATGGAGCAAAGCCTCAGCGAGGTGCCAACCACCCCCAGGCCCCCAGCAAAGGGTCTGCAGGGTCCTCCCGTGCTGCCAAGCATCCCCAGGGCCCTGGCAAGGCTGGGGGTGCAGGAGAGGGCAAAAGCAACAGCTCTGAGGGTGCTGGGGCCAAGGGGCCCCAAAAGGCTCCCAGGGCAAAGGGCAAGGGGAAGGCTCCCAAGGGGGCACAGCAGGATGCTCCCAAGGCAAGGGAGGGTCAGGGCCAGGCAAGGAAGCCCAGGGAGATGCCAGGAGCTGGGCAGGGCAAGGCCAAGCTGCAGAAGGCAGCTCCCTCTGCAAAGGGCAAAAAGGCTCCATAGAGTGGGACAGACAGTCCAGCTCAGCTCTGCTTCAGCTGGACCCAGGCCCTTGGGGTCTATGCCGGTTTTAGTCCCCAGAGCAGCTTTTAACTCTGTGTTCATATGCTACTAATAAAGTTATTTCAGTCAGCTCATGGAGTGGCATGATTCCTGCCCTCCTGTGAGCCCCTGTGCTTCCAGTGCCCAAATCCCCCAGCCGTGGCCTCATCCTGCACAGTGCTGAGCTGATGCTGCAGGCAGCTGCCTGCCTGCCCTGGTGGAGAGGTGCTGTGTGTGTCCCCTGGTGTGGTGCTGGGCTCTGGGGTGTGTGTGCAGGATGGTATTGAGCCTGGTGCCAGGTGATGGCCTGGGCAGGGGTCCTGGGACCCCTGGGCCACAGTGTGGTGGCACTGCCAGGCATAGCAAAGGTGAGGCATGGGCCAGTCCTGCTGGTGCTGGGCCATGGTGCCTACACCTCAGTGTGGGGTCTCTGACCCTCTGGGCTGCCCTTGTGCCAGCTCTTGCCTGAGCTGGGATTACAGGACTGCTGGGGTAGCAGGTCTGGGTGCATGGCATGGGCAAGGGTCCTCAGCCCCAGGGGGAGCTGCCTGTACTCTAACCACAGTAAGAGGAAAACAGGTGTTTTAGGGTTGAGAAATTGAGTTTGGGGTGTTTTCTGTAGCATCCAGCATGGTTCAAGCTCTTGTTACCTGCCTGTAGCACAGTTCCCACCTACAGACTTGTCTTGTGAGCTCCTGTGGGTCAGCATTTGAACACTTTCATCTAACAGCTTCAAATGCCTGAATTTCTCTTGCTCTTCCCACAGCAGAGACCTTCTGAAGGTCAGGCTGATCATGTAAAGGGTTACAGTCCTCCTGGGCAGGAGAAAATAAGTGGAAGTAAAACTCTTCCTAAAGAGGATTTCGTTAATCTGTGCTGGCCTTGCCAATGCCCTCCAAGGCTCCTGGCCTTGCTCCGGGGCTTAAGCAAGAGCTGAGCAAACTAACTTCTCTTTAAACTTCAGCCTTGGCTGTGTTGATCCATCTTTAATGGAGCTGGAACTCGTGTCTCCCTGGGGATGGGGCGGGAAGCGAGGCAGCAGTGTCTGAGCAGGGTTCCCTGGGTCCTGCAGTGATGGGGGCTCACAGGGCAGTGTCCCCCAGCAGAGCCAGGCAGGGGCTGTGTCCTCCCTCCCCACCAGCCACTGTGTGAAACATGAAGCTCTCTTGCTTTGAGAGAGGCCAAATCATTTAATGGCTGGATTTAGCTTTACTAAGAATCAACTTTCTAAGTGGGAGAAGAAAATCCCTCTGGTGTCTGAAAGCACAGCTTTTACTGGGGGAGGTGGAAGAGAGGATTTAGCAATGCCATGGTTATTAAGGGCCTGGGTTGCAGCTGGAGTTGGGGTGCTGCAGCCAGCAGCCTCCAGTCTGGCAGTGCAGGGAGGCTCCCTGGGGCTGGGGGAGGCACTGTCCCATGGGCTGGCTGCCTGGTCCCAGCTGCTGTGAGGTTTGTGGTCCTTGTGCACAGCACCTGTCAGCTCTGGCACCTGTTGTGTGCTCACAGCCATCGCCTGTGCCTGTTGTGCTGGGAGCTGTGGGAGTGCTGTGTGACCACAGTGTGCTCTGCAGCCCTGGGGGTACAAACCCATCTCCTGCAGAAACCAGGGGGTTCTCCCTGAGCTGCCCACCCTGCAGGAGGTATGTCTCACGTGAGAGGATTGTCTGTGCAGGTGCCTCCCACGTGTGTCCGCACGCGCAGGAACTGCACTCTGTGGTTTAGCACCTTGTTTTATTACAAAGATAGGCTTTGCCAGGAGTCTGCCACTTCCACTACACAGCAGGTAAGGGCACTACACCCACAACACGTGCCAAAGTTTAAAAACATGTTACAAAGGGCTCGGGGGTTCAAAGCAACACTACAAACCCTCGAGCTTTTGCTGTCGAAGTTGTTCCTTTAAATGGTTGTAGCAACTACTTTTTTTATTTTTCTCTCGCTTTGGAAAATAATTAAATAATAAAGCAATAACCTCAATACACAGCCCAGTCACAACACCTGGAGGCAAACTCTGCTTGCTCTCTGCTCACCTATAGCCTTTCCCTGTAACAACATGGGGCTATTGCCCCATGGCCCTTTTCCTTCCTCCAGCCAAGCTCAACGTCCTCTGCTACCTCAGTCCTTCTCGCCCTTGCCTTCCCTGTGCTGGGCCAGCCTACATCTCTGGCAGCTATTCACAGTTTCTAAAAGAGAAAAAAAATTCAAGACTTTTGTGAAATCACTTTCAAAATAAAATGTAGCCCAGCTACATTCTTAGAGTTTCTATTCTGAAGCCACATCCTCAGCAAAGACATTGAAACCTCCACAGTGTAAGTACTTCTGTAGTTCTCTTTAAAAAAAAAAAAAAAAAATCTCTGTTCTTCCCCTCCCCTCCCTCCCCTCCCCTTTTAACATACTGGATAAAGTCTATCGTTTGTTTTAAAATAGATATCTATGTACACATACACAACTCTGATGTTCTGTTTTTCTGACAAATGTGGCATTACTGGAAACGATGGGATGGAGACCACCTGTCCATGGCAGTGAGTCACCCAGGAGGAGTTCTCTTGGACAAAGTCATCTAACACCAGGCTGCATCCTCGCCAGCTGGATGAGTAACAGAGGCTCCCCTTACACCCTCCTGCAGTGAGGTAGTAACTTTTTCTTTGTTTCTTTCCTGTTTGGCAGTTTGAGCTGTGGTGGGTTCGCCCCGTGCCAGGAGCTGTTGTCCCAGTAGGAATGTTGGCTGTGTCCAGCCTCTACAGAGGGGCCTGCGTGGCACTGGAGACCAGAGTGGTCACAGCTCCCTGGGCTGCAGGAAGAACAGGACACCAAGCTGGGGTGGGGGTTTGCCCCACTGCAGGTGCACTGGGGTTTCTAGACTCAGCTGAGCTCCATTTGTCTGCCAGTGGGACCCTCTCACTGACCCCAGCCTGAGCCTGGGACACTGCCTTAGTTTGCAGCTCAGGATGTTGGAGCTGCTCCACTGGCCTATGTCAGCACCGGGCTGCCACGGGATGGTCCAATCCCTCTGCCTCCAAGGGCCAAAATCAGGCTGGCCACGCAGCCAAGCCCTGCTCTTGGCTGCTCCCAGGTGCCAGCCATGGGGCTGGACCTGAAGTGAGCAGAACAAGCAGCTTGAGGAGGACACTTCTGCAGCACCGACCTTGTGTTTGGTGATGGTCACAGGGAGAGGCAGAGGGAGGGAGAACGCTACCTGGGGCTTGCCCTGTGCGTGCCTCGAGGCCACGGTCAGAGTGCTGTCAGCAGGAGCTGGCCCTGCTGGCGTGAGCGGCGTTACAGGGCTGGGGCTGTGCAGTGCCATGGACATGTGCAGCCAGGCCAGGAGGGACAGGCACTTCCCTCACCTGCTGCACCTGATCTGGGCAGGACCATGACCAGCTGGCTGAGTGGTGGGCTGTTCACCTACCCCCCTGCACCTCCAGCTCACTGTGCATGAGAGATGAGAACCTGGGGAAGGGGGAACAGCCCTCCCCACACTAACATGGAACACGCTCCCTCCAGCTCCCAAACAGCTGTCTCCACTGGGGTTAAAGTGCTTTCACCATGCCTTAGCTGCTTGGGAAGCAACTGCTTTGTCTCAGCCCCGAGTTCCCCCTGTCGCCCGAGTCTCAGATGGAGGAGTGGTTATGTTTACACATACAGTACAAAAATTAAAAGGCACAAAAATACACAGAATGCAGCAGATAGTGAACAGCTGATAGAGTCCCTGGTGTTGGAAAAACAAGGATGTCGGAGGGATGATGTAGAAGGCAGCTCAGACGTTGCTCCAATGGCCTTTGCTGTCTCTGCTCGTTACTCCCTGAGGTGACCCTTCTGCTTTGTCTGTTGTTCCAGCCTCTGCAGCCTCATCCCTTGTCCTGAGGAACCGCACACAGGGATGCAGAACGCCGACCGCTCGGGCGCCGACCAGAGGGAAGTGGTGAGCTGAACTTGCCACAAGTGTCATGCCTCCATTTCTGGCTGGCAACAGCAAATAAATTACGGGTGCCACAGTGCAGACCAGAGGAGTTTGAGCTGTTCAGAAAGGTGTCTTGTGGCTTCTTGTGAGGTGAGAGAGCCCTTCAGCCACGGCCAGGCCCACCCCCACCAGGTGGCTGGTTTGAGGATGACCACGGTGTGCCTGCGGAGAAGGCAGGGTCCCTGTGGCGCTGCGCTGTGGCAAAGGTCACTTCCAGGCCTGCAGCCAGCCTAGGCCTCACTGCAGCACTCGTAGATGTTATCCTCCATGAGCGCGATCACCTGCTCGAATTTGTGCTGCAGCTGCGTGCGCTTCGTCGTGGGGTTGGCGTCCAGGGCGGCCACGATCTGCGGGAGACACGGCCAGGTGGGTGGCTGAGGCAGTGTGGGGGAGCCTGAATCCCAGCCAGACTCCAACAGGGAGAGCCCCTGCACTCACCCCTGCTGTCCTAGGGCACGGACAGGTCCCTGCTCAGGGCTGGGAGAGGAGGGGAACGGGACTGAAACTCACTGCAGTGATGGAGCTGAAGGTGCAGTGAGGCAGGAGACAGCCAGGGCTGCTGGTTTGGTGAGTGCAAATTATTTTAAAGGGAGACTCTTTCTGCATGCCCTGCCCTCCTGAAAGCATCTGTGGGTCTACATGTCAGGCAGCCCTGCTTCAGGCTGGGCCAGCCAAGTGCCATAAAACCAGCTGGGAAGAGCTGGCCTTCTCCTCCAAGGAGTCTCCAGCCGAGGGATGGAGAGCAGGTGCATCTGTGTGTGCATCTATCACATAGGTGCTGGGATAATGCAAATCCTGACAGCCCCAGTGCTGTGGGACTGGATGCAGGCTGCTGACCACGGGGTGCCTCAGTGCTGATTCTCCCTGTCCAGGCACACCAGGGCCAGAAACCCACTCACCTGGGAGCGATATCTCTTGGCATACTTGTATATCTCAGCCATGGCGACGTTGGTGTTGAACTCATTCCGGTATTTCTGTATGAAGATAGAACAACGAGGAGAGAATATTAAGGGGATGCAGCATGTGAGTTCAGCTCAGCCAGCAGGCACTGACTAGATTAAAAATGGGTTTTGCCTGGGTAATTTTGTTACCATTGCATTAGTGCAGCTGGATTTTTTACTTCCTCCTTTAAGGAAGGTACATGTGCTTACATCAGGAAGGGGTTTGATCTTTTCAAAGCCAGACTTAAATACTCACACTGGGCAGCACTGCTTACCCTAACCCAAAGCCATTTCACAGGAGGGGACAGCACATCAGCTGGGCTGGGAATGTCGACAGAAAAATCCCACTCAGTGCCTGAAGCTGGAACACCGTGGGGAGGTGGTTTGATTTTGAGGAATCTGTGGTGCATTGCTGGCAGGACTCTGATCCAGAGCAGGGCTGCCAGCTCCGTGGCTGGTACCAGGGCTGGCTGCCAGTGGCTGCCACGGGACTTGGGGCTGGTTGTGCCTGGGGGCCAGTTGGCTGGGTGGCTGTGGGACTGCAGAGATCCTTGTCCAAACTTCCTGGCTTTTTGGCACTGAATTTCACTCTCAACTCCCCGTGGTGCCAGAGCTAGTTAGGCTCAAGCGAACTCGTGGGTGTTTACTGCAGCTCTGGCAGTAATTGAACATGCTTGGAATTAGGTCAGATGAAGTTTGTGTGTGGAAGTTTGAGGCAAATTATCCTTTCTGGTGTGCTCCTTGCAGCATCCAAGCAGTAGCTGTTAGCTTATCTGCATTCCCTACTGCTCCCAGACCCCAGCAGCACGGCGAGGCTGCAGCTCTGACCCCGTCCCCTCTTACCCGCGACTCCTCGGCCAGGTGTGCGTTCATCTCCTGCTCGCTCAGCGGGGGCATGTCGTGGATCTGCTTGTAGTATCGCTGCACTATCTTCCTGTACTCAGGGATCTCCTTGGCATACAGCAGTTTGTTGGTCGGGGAGTCCTAGAGCGAGACACCGAAATCAGGCACCGTGTTGTTCCCGGAGGAAAACTTTCTCCTGCTTGCCTGATCAAAGCACTGACTGTCCATCAGACAGGACTGCAGCTACAGCTGGGTGCAGGGAACAGCTTTGCCCTCGGTCCTGGCTGTCACCAGACAGGAGTGTGGTGGGATGGCACCAAACAGAGGGGCTCAGACACATCAAGGATCTGCGGGTGGGCACCACGTCCCTGCAGCACTGTCCCACTGCCCTTTGTCCCAGCACGAGCTGAATGTGTCAGCTCAGTGCCAGACAAGGGGGTGGTGGGAGTGTGTTTTAATTTGCAGCAAGGGCAGGCTAAAAGCACACCCAGGGTCAGGCAGGGTGGCTTGCTGCCAGGTGATGCTCTGCAGGTGAGGTAGCATGCCTGTGCCAGATCAAACACTTGTGCTCTTTGGAGCGGTGTGTGGAAATTGGCAACAAGGGAAGGGCTTCTGCATGCATTTGCTGGGGTCTCTTGAGCAGCCAGCCTGATTTAAACCAAAGAACAAAGCTATCTTACAAGCTGAACTTTGTCAGTTGAAATGTTGCTCTTGGATTTTTCATGTAGCTTTGATTTATTTTGCATTGGCTAACCCAGCCTGCCTGGCCTAAATTGAGTGCACGTAGAGTAATTAACAGAGAATCCAGAGTTCTCTTGATTAATGTCAGCTTGGACACGGCAGCCTTAACCTTCCAGCCACACAATGGGGTTGTATCAGTGGAGGCACAACCCTGCTGCTCTCCTTACAAACACAGCATGAATGATTTTAACCTCCAGGCAATCCTGCCCTGCTGATATCATTACCCTGGGAATGAACTTGGCTGACTGGCCTGGTGTTGCATCCCAAAGGGAATCCACCCCAGGCTCGGGACACCAAGGGGAGTGAGATCACCGTGTCCCACACTCCTCACTGCCCTGACAGGTGGAGGGAGAGGGACCTGCCGAGGAGATGTGTGGTGGGTCTGGCCCCAGGCAGCATCCTGGGCTGTGTCAGGCAGGAATAGGGGAGCCTGAGGTGACTGCAATCTGCTGCTGCAATCTGTAGTGTGGCTAATGCTGCGGGGGAAACGGGAAACGGGCACCAGGCTGTGGCACCAGATCCCACAGCAGTTTATTTTCAAACCCAGTGACAAGGCATTACGGGAAGATGGCCAACACGCAGAGCCTGCTCACAGCAGGGTTTTTTTTTTTCCCCTTGGAAGCACAAAGGAAACCCATGCTGCCTCTTCTTAAAGTTATTTTTTAATTCGTGCCTGATTTGTCTGTATCATGAGGAAATGGGTACTGGTTTCTTAACTGCTTGTGCACTGTAGATGGACAGACTCTCACATTTGCAGTATGGAGAGCAACATGCTGAAACTAAGGGAAGAATCCAGCCTGGAAAACACTCAGGCAATACACTGCATGTCCATGCAAGCTGATTTTTATGCCGAGGATTTATTCTTCCCGCATTACTCAACAATTCCTTCACTTATGCTATTGTATTCCTGAAAAATGTTTCCATCTGCTGTCTGACTCCAGCTGACCCCTCTTCCCCTCATCCACTGCTTGACAAGGACAAATCGTAGGTGTTTCGTAACACATGCGGGAAAAAAAAGACTAAAACCCAAACAAACAAAAAATCAAATGCTCATTAGATCTTTCTCCAGCATTAACCTCTCCCAGCACAGGCTTCCTGCAGCGCTGGGGCTGGGGGCCAGTGCCCACCCCTCTCTGCAGGGTCCCCCACGTCACAGGCTGCTGCTGCCAGGATGGGGGGCGACTCGCAGCATTGCTTAATACAACTCGTTTGTGTCGGGAAGTTTCAAATGTCAACACTGCACTCAGCCAAGGCAGCAGGAGAACAGAGAGCAGAGAACATGCGTGTGGGACGTCCAGGGCCGCCAGCCCCGCGGGGCTGGGGTGGGAGAGGGACTTGGCCCGGGCAGGCTCAGCTCCCCTGTGGTGTGCCAAGCCCAGCATGCTCTGACCCTCCTCCAGACATGGCCAGAGTGGGGTGGAGATGCTGCACTGGAGGAGAGCACCAACTGTGGCAGTCAGTGCCTGCCAAGTGCCTCCCAGGTGCTGCTGCTGGTGTTGCTGGGATGGTCCAGGCACGACTCCAGGTGAGCCAGGCCTAGCCTGGGCAGGCACAGCCTGTGTTCCTGGAGAATCAGCTCACCTCCTGGGCTTCTCGCAGCTCTCCCTGGTGAGAGGCTCTACAGAAACCAGCAGCAGCAATGGCTGAAGCTTCACCTGGCACCTTGTCATTCTCCATCCCATCAGTGGGAGTTTTTGTTGTCTCTCAGCTGCTTTATGGGATCATTATGCTGATGGCATACCCTAAACTAGCCCTGGCTCGGGGAACTGGGCTCCCCTGCAGGGTCTGCCCATGCCCCATCCTGGTGCCCTGACCCCACCTGTGCTCATGTTTCTGCGTTATGCCCCTGCCTGAGCCAACAACAGAGAATATTTGTCTGCTCCTGCACCAGCTCAGCCTGGTCAGGAGACGTTTCAGACACCGTGCTGAGTCAGCGTGTGCTCTCTGGTGGCTGCAGGACAGCTCATGGGTAACCCTGAGCACACAGCCCTGTGGCTGGTCTCCCTCTATGCTCAGAGCCTCCAGTCTGGGCCCTGCCCTGTGTCCATCCTGCCTGTGACTGTGTCCCCCCTTCCTGGCTGCTGTTAGTGAACCTGGAGACAGCCAAACCTCAGCTGCAGGAGCCCAAGCAATGGCTCTAGCCAGCCCTGCTGTGGGGAGGTCAGGCTGGTGACCTCTGCCAGGCCCTGCCCACCAGAGTGGTCCGTGTCTGTGGTGTCCTGGCTGGACAGTACCTTGCCCAGCTGCAGGTCGGACAGGGAGCAGGCGTCGATGAAGGCCTGGGCAATCACAGACAGACAGGCATCGATGTGGTCAGTCTTGTCAATGTCGAAGACAAACTGGGGATTTTTCAGGATGTTGACCCAAAACCTCAGCGGCAGGCTGCAGAGGGAGAAGGGAGGAAATGCAGAAGAGATGATGATAGAAAGTGAGTAGTAGTGAGGAAAAACTGAGAACAGGTTCTGCTGTTTAATCACCCCATTACAGACCCCTGCCTCGACAGAGGGGCAGGCAGGTGCCTTCACTCTGGAGACAGTTCTTCAGGCTGGAGGCATGGACAGCTAGGCACACATATGGCCCTGCTCCTTTGGCAGCTCCCGAGGCAGCCACGGGCCTGGAGAGACACTGGCAGCTTTGCCTGCATGGGGTTGTTGAGTCAAGCTTCCCCACTTGCTGCTATTTGGAGCAATTGTGTCACCTCCTTTTCCCTTTTTCCCCGACAGTAACCATCATCTGGTTCTGATGGTGAGCCTGGGCCTGTGAAATGCATTTCATCTGGGTTTTTTTCTGCTCTGTCATCATTTTCTCCTCCAGTTATTTCACTGCTCATTTGGCCACAACACGGCTTCAGACTGTTGCTTGCCCTTCCTACCATCCCTTTTCGGCAGCTGAGCAGCAAAAGCCACTGTAAGTCTTTGCTCTACAGGCCAATGAAGCTAGTGAAAGGCAGGCAGATCTGCAGCCCAATGGCTGTGTCTGCATGCCTGCTCTCCCAGCCAAATTTGGTTTTAATTTTCACACATTGGGCTGGAAACAGTTACTGTTCCTGCAGCATCAAAAGCTCTGAGCCTCTCCTCGATGCTCCCTCCAAACTCCCTGCTCTCCTTGGTTAAATCCTCTGGTTTCTCCCCTGCTCTATTTCCCCTTCTCTGTGGCTCCCCACCCCCTTCCTG
>NW_008668946.1:10461-16064 GCF_000695815.1 Acanthisitta chloris
CTCCAGCTGGTCCCAGCGCTGTGGTGCCCGCCAGCATGTCACTGTCACAGCACCAGCTCCCCCAAATACCCTGCAGTCTCAGCTTGGTTACAGAGATAAGTCAGGAAAAGTGCCCCCAAGGGCTGAAAAGTCAGAAAGCAAATGAAAGGGAGCCAAATATGCTGGTTTGAAAATCTCCATGTTTTAAGACCTGACATGATTTTGGACTCTGCCTCAGATCTCCAGTGCTCGGAGCTAACAGCATTGCAGTCTCCCACCATCCTGTTTCTCCTTTCATTAGTGTTAGTGTGCCAGCTCCTTCTGCCTTTTATCTGCCCTTGCCTCTTCCAGCTCACCAGTCCCCTGAGCTCCATGTTTGTTCAAAGCTCTCCAAGCCTATGTTTGGCCTCATATTTCGCCGCCCCCTCCACCACCCTCTGTTTTCCAAGTTCCTCTTCTACTTTTAGCAACCTAATGATTACTCCAGGACATCAGGGCTTGGCTCCCGAGAGATAGAAGGAAGAAAGAGTTCCTCTTCCAAACCTGTTGGTCTTCCAGATGTGCAGAGTGTCAGGGTCTGTGATCCCTCTCTTCTCTGCTTGCTCCTCTAGGAAGTCAAAGAAATACTTCACGGCCACGGGCGGTTTATCGTCTCGGATACTGAGAATGGCTTTGAACAAGTCATCCAAGAACTTCTGGAGTGTGCCCTGTGGGACAAGGACAGCAGCAGCACATGAGCCCAGGAGAACAGCAGAGGGGCTGCAACTGCTGTGTGCAAGGGAAACCCTTCACTGCCAGTTGGATAAATCAGAAGAGAAAGGGGATTCTGATGCAGGGGAGGGAAAAGTCTGTTTGTGCATAGCGATATAATTAGCTTGCATTTGGGTTTAATTTCTTTTGGCATTGAGATTTTCTTTCTTACTGCTGGGATCTCACATCTGTGGTTGTTCTGCACAGCACATACAAAGAAGGCCAGAGACTGCTGGCCATCCTTGTGATCTCTGCTCCAGTGAGGCACCACGCTGGGATTAAAGATGGGCTGGATCTGACCTAAGATCGCCCAGACATTCCCCTTGCTCCCACAGCTGAGCATCTCCGTCTCCTGTCCCAGCAGGATGTCTTGCTGAGGAGATGGTTCAGGTCTCAGCTGTGCACCATGAGCCCTGGGGCAGTCACATCCCTTCTGCCTGCACAGCCCCCAGTGCAGCCCCACCAAACACACCCCAGCCATCCAGAACAGGAGTCCCACTGCCTCCTGAGAGCACCAGCTCTGCAGACCTCCTTCCCTGGAGGAAGCTTCTCCCTACAGACCACAAACAATGCCACCTGCTGTGAATGGGGCAGCCTGGCTCCTACCTTGGTGGAGAGCAGCCGGGTCAGGTAGATCTCTGGAAGGACTTTTTTCCTATGGCTCTGTCTGTGAGACTTCTTGTGTTCCACCGATTCGTCGGTTGGGAGGACCTGGCCCCAGATAAAACACATGGTCAGAGCACGCCACACTGCAAGTGTCACGCTGAATTTTCCTTAAAGTATAGGATTTCAGCTGCATGTAAAACTCAATTAAAATGCAGTTACTGTTTTATAAACACAGCCTTATATGGCTTTTAGAAAGTTATTCATAATACTCAGTTTTTCTGACATTTGTTTCTCCTGTGCTCTGTATTGCCTCTCTCATGCTAGACAAAGGAAATGAACCCATCCATCTCCCTTTGCTGGCCTGCTTGCCCCCCTGGGCTCTCACCCTGCTGTATCTTGGGCTCCCAGCAGCAATGTGGCTTATGTGGAAACCAGTTTTGCTTGGATTTGGAGAAGAGCACAATATGTAGGCATATTGGCTTGTTAAAAACCAAAACTGAATATTCCACTGGTCAGGTCAGTGAATTAATGGCTCTATAATTGCAAGGAGTCACTGCCATCCATCCTGGCATTGTTTCACATGTGAACAGTTGGTTTCCCATCCCTTCTCCCTCCTTGCTGTGTGTGTGTGTGTCTGTGTGTGTCTGTGTGTGTGTGTGCACGTACTTCTACTTGAGCATGGAAACTCTAGCAGAGAAAAAAAAAAAAACAAACCCAGGCTATAAAACGTTGTTGTCCATAACACCTTTTTTTCATAACAGCTTTTAGCAGCATTTAGCACTTGGCGCTTCCAGCGTGGCGCAGCAGCAGGGACCCAGGGACCTGCCCAGTCTGGGAAGCAGGCAGAGTGCCAGGTGCTCCCAGTAGGTGACCTGACCGAGGCTACCAGTGGCACTGTGCCATGCCACGCTCTGACTATGCTCCTGAGCCCTCTGTGGCTGCAGACAGCTCCATGGGGCACAGCAGTTTCTCTGCCATCCTGGTAATTCTTTATCATGTCCCCCAGTATTAAAGCTTGTTTAAACATCACCTTTCTGCACCTCTTTGTGCCCTGCTGAAGAGAACTAATGAGCCCTGATCCAGCTTGTTCATCACATCTGATGCTCCAGCCCACAGAGATGAATTAAGTTAATATCAGCAAGGCTGAGACTTTCTCCTCTGTCATCACATGCTCTGAACAAATAGGACCCACAGACTCCAGTGTGGGAGAGATAAGGGATCGCTGTGCTCTCTGCCTGTGTCCTTGCTGTCACAGCAGCAAGACAGGTCTGGGGAAGCAGAGCTCCTCGTGTTCTGCTGCTGCTGTGCAATTGCTGTGTGCAATGCCTCTGCTCCCCAGCAGCAGTCCCTGGAGGGGCAGGAGGGGAGGGCAGCCCCCAGCCCCCTACATGCAGCCAGCATCCCCACAACCAGGACTGGGATACTTACCAAGTGGAAGTACTTCTCAGTGTCCAAATCCTTCACTGTGAAGAAGAAGAGAGACACAGCAGCTCAGTCAGGAGGCCCAAACCAAAACCCACCTCCACATCAAGAGGCATCTGAACCCCAAGAACCCAAACACTAAGCTGGTGTTCCCACACCAAGTGATCTCAGGTTTGGGGTTGTTTATTTGGGGCATGTGGGAAGTACCTCAGGAGGTACTTTAAGGGCGACTTAGGTCTCCCAAGGGGTATTTTAAGAGGGACCCAAGAGGGGACAAGAGCAGGATGAGTACAGGGTAATTTTGCACTGATGCCCTGCTGTGCCCTGTGCTCCCATGGACACCTCCCAACCTCATCATCAGGGCAGCTTAGCCCCAAGCAGCTCCTTGCCCCAGCGGGTGAAGGGCTCCCACTGCAGAGCCAGGCTCCATGTGGGCGGCCTGGAAACAGGGTTTGAAATTCCTTGTTCAATGTGGATTTTTGTCTCTCTTGGTCTGTTTTGACTCTGCACAGCCTGAAACCTAGAAATGTGCTGGCAAGAGTCTGCACATGTGTAATTGGGAGGGAGAGGGCTTTTCCAACCAAGTGGTTTCAGATTCTTCCTTTTTCTCACTCTGTCAGCACAGATTGGATGCAAACCCCCACCGAGGGTGTGAGATGGAAGGTGCAACCACCTTAAGAGCTGGGAAAGCGCTCTGTATCCCAGCAAGCAGGGAGAGGAGGAGACTGGATAGCACATGTTTGGAGCCACAGCACCCCAGAGCCCAGGCACAGGGGCTGGCAGCGCTCCCAGCATCCCCCCAGACAACCCTCTGACAATGCAAGTGTTCCTGCCCGGTCACCAGCAGCAGGAGAAGTGGAGCAAGACATTACCTCTGCTCGGCGTGGTGTCCTTCTTGTCTGACAAACTCATGGCCAGGGATGCCCCTTCAGGGATCTGTGGAGGAAGGGAAGAGCAGGCACCAATGATAGGGGCCTTAACAGTGCCTCCCCAGCCACGAGGAGATCCCAGGAGCTGGGGGACACTGGAGCAGTGGTTCTGCCACAAATGTCCCTTGCACTCACCCTGCCCTGCCCCCCAGGTGGGAACTGGCAGTGATGGCACTGCCCTACACAGAAAGGGAATTTTCAATGGTTCTCAAATCCAATGGGAATTGGGCAGCTCTGTGTATCCGAGATACATTTCTGGATGTCAGCGCCAGGTAATTTGGAGAGGAAGGAGGGCTGTGCTGTGCAGGTGGTGGTTTGCCCTGCCCAAAGTGGGAGAGGAGCAGGCTGCAGGCTGGACCTGTGGGGCTGGTGCAGCCTCTCTGCTGCAGGGCCCCGTGCCAGCACAGCTCTGCGCCACGGCTGCTACCCCGATAACCATATTAATGAGCACTCGGCTCCGCTTTTGTTTTCCACGCACGGCTTCAGACCAGGGAGGATTACGCTCCCAGGCATACCAGGGAATATGGAAATCATGTAAGTATTTCTGGTTTCATTTAATTTTAAAAGGAAAAAAAGGGTCAAGAAAACAATTTGATTTGCCACATTTTCCCCACGTTTTCGGCCTCGGCTCCTCAATGGCATCTCCAGTCCCTGATCTCAGGGCAGGCACCGACTGGTGTAGCCGTGATTTCAGTAGGAGTATGGATCAAGTGCAGAGTGATACTAATCAGCCAGGCTGGTGGCCCTTGGGAATAAGAGCTTTTTTCCCTCCTCTTTCTGTTGTCAGTAATAACTTGTTTTGCATGAAGAGTGTTTAATTAGTTTCTGTGTGTTGCAATATTAACGAGCTGTTCGCCAGGGCAGATGTCTATTCCCTGGAAGCTCTCAGGGAGCTATGGCAACCTCCCTACTTGTTCCTGACGATCCTGTTTTTGGAGGGGAGCTGCAGCTCACCCCGGAGGCCAGGCAGGCTCTGAGGAGGCAGAGCTCCCCTGCGGCGCCAGCAGCCTTACCTTGTAATGTGCTAATGTGTTGAGCTTCTTCCTGCCATCCTCCACCACCGAGGTGTCATCCAGGTCCCGCAGGATGTAGCTGTCGGTGCTGGTGGCAAACCACTCTGAACACAGAGAGGGGAGAAGTGAGAGCCCAGTATGAAGGAGGCAGGTGCCAGGAAGACTACCCTGCTGTCTGCCCTCCTGTCAGCACTGCTTCACCCAATGCTCTGACATGACACCCAATGCTGTGCAACACCAGGTGCTCCCTCTGGTTTTACAGGCTGGCTGCTCCCTTGCACCTGGTCCTTACCGAGGTCGACGTCTTCCACCCTTGGCCACTGGGAGTAGGGCACGTTCTTGCAGAAGGCCTCTAGAATCTTCTCCTTCACTTGGCTGAGTGTGTCCGTGTCCATGGCCCTGACGCTCAGGGAGTCCATCCCGCAGCCTTGGAAGGAGACGTTGAGGTTCTGCAGGCAGAGGCTGCATTAGGAGTGACCTGCCTGGCTCTGCTGGCTCCCAAGGACAGCGTGAGGCTGCGGCGCCCGCACGGCTCTGGCTGGTGTGCCCCGGGCCCCGTGCTGATGGAAATCAGGCTGAACTAATGTGCCATCGAGGCTTTACGGCGTGTGAGACGCTGATTTACAGCCCTGGGGGCCGAGGGCCCCGTTTGTTGACGGAGCCGGGAGGACACAGGGAGTGACACCGCAGCCCCTCTCACGCTGCACTGCTAATGGGGCTGAGCCCTGACGCAGAGACCACCGCGGGGTGGGACAAGGGTCAGCCCCCACCATCAGTCATGTCCTCAGCTGCTTGGCTCCAACTGGTGACTAATGGGGCCGCCAAGGCTCATTGCTCAGCCTCTGCCTGACGCAATGGGCCGAGCTCCACTGCTTAAACAAGCTCTGAGCCCACCACCAGCACC
>NW_008668946.1:16135-16459 GCF_000695815.1 Acanthisitta chloris
AGACCCTCACTCAGAGCCCAGGGAGGCACAGCTACCACCACAGCTACAGCCAAAAGCTTCAGGGCAAAGTGACTCTTCCTATAAGGAACCCTCTCCTGCTTTTCTCTGGGTGCTTTCCTCTCACAAGCTGTGCAAACCCAAATGCTATGAGCGTGGCATCTCCCTCTCACCCCAGATCTGGGACAGCCCCAGTGCATGGGTACTCACCCTTGGCTTTGCCTCTATGTTCTCCCTCAGCAGCCACTCCTCGTTGAGGGTGTACCTGGCTTTCCCCGTAATGGCATCAATGGAACCCTTGTTAATCTGCTGTTTGATAGCACAGAT
>NW_008668946.1:16483-20333 GCF_000695815.1 Acanthisitta chloris
GGAAAGAAGACCAAGTCAGCAAACTGGACCTGGTGGTGGCACCTCCATCAGCAGCATGATGGGGACAGGCTCTGTATGAACACTGAAGGTGCCTCCACACACTGGGGAGCAGGACTGGTCCACCCCCGATGCTGTGAACTCCCAGCAGGTGCCATTGCCCCCCAGTTCCCACCAGCATCTCTCTGAGGCTGCTCAGAAGTTTTCAGACTTGTGGCAACATGACAGAGCAGATGGGGAAGAGGACACAACAGCCGACAACAGCCGCAGGCCGTTTTCGAGGATGCTGTAATTGTCAGCATCAACATACCCTGTCCAAGCTCTCCAGCAAGCACTGGAGCTGTGGGATACCACCAACAGGCTGTGCCAGCCTGTGCTGTGGGCAGAGCTCGGGTGCTGCTCGGAAGGCTGGGGCAGATGCATGGCTGTGCTGAGTGGGGACGTGCACACACGACACAGCACAATACAAATGTGCATTAATTTACATGTGAAATTACACACGAACTTCAGGGAGAATCTGGCACACTGTGCTGCAGAGACATTGCCTGCAATCTGACAGGGCACAGACTGCACGGCGTACGGCGCTCGGCAGGACAAGGAGGGGCTGATGTGCAAAGAAATCCAGGTCTGCAGAGGCATTCAGGCACCTGGATTTCTCACGAACGTGTCAGCTGAATCCCTCCTGTGCTGCCTGGTTTGCCACTGCACTCCATGGGAGTGAGCCCACAGCCTGGGCCTGTGGCTCTGGGAACCAGTGTTCATACTTCTCATACCAGAGCAGAGCCCTCATCACAGCAAAACAGAGAGGATCGGGGTCAACAAGCTGTTCCCATGCGACAGCAAGCAAACACACCATTTAACTCCTTACATTCATCAAACTTAAGCTCACGGGAGAGGCAAACTGTGGCACTGCTGCAGCAAGAACCAGAAACACGTCAGGGAGCAGCGATTTGCGATGTGGTTCAGCTAGACAGTTTAATGCCAAATTTCTGATCCACTTCTGCCTGCTGCACTGATGTGCAAGGAAAACATAAGCTATTTTCTTAAGGAACTTTTCGGTACTGGAGTACATCCCATTCTCCCTAATGTTCATGTGTAATTTCCTTCCAACAAGGCAAGTGCAAATTCTGCACATTTATGTACTCTGAGCATACCCCCCCGCACACGCAGCCCTGCCATCTGAGAGCCTGATCAAGACAACAGATACCCAATGGTTTTGATATTTCTCAGCTAGGAGCTGCTAAATCCTGCTCAATCTGCTTCTTAATTAAGACTTGGTGATTCTTTTATTCTAATTGCCCTATAATTGCTAAAGCAATTAGTTGGATGTCAATTTGGACGCGCTGCATTCGGCGCCGTTGATGGTGCGGCGATACAGCAGGGCTGTAGGTGGGCACACGCCGGCTGTGCCAACAGGGCACCCCTTTCCTTTCCCAGGGCAACTTCATGAACACAGTGAAGCTCCCTGGGCCTGCTGCAGGGGTTTAATGATTCCTGCCACGCTCCTCTGTGCCAGCAGCACAAAATGGGCTCAGCAGCAGAGCTGCAGGACTGGAGGAAGGCACAGCTTCCAGAGAGTAGAGGAAGGTGTGGAGCTGGAGAAGCTGAGGATCGCAAAGAGTGGAGAACATGTCAGATGACACAGTTTGTTTCAGGGAGAACGCAGAAGCATGAGATAACAAGCAAAGGGACAACACCAACACAGACCCTCCTTGGGCTGCAGTGGCACTGACCCACACCGTGAACTGCACAGCATCACGGCCGACTGGCCCTGTGGCCAGCAGGAACCTCCTTTATGCCACACATGGGCAGGGACAAAACAGCCTAAACTCAAAGCTGGGCTCTGAAGCATGCCCATCCCAGCTCTGGGCACAGGGAGACCCCGAGGCAGGTCAGCAGCATCATGATGCCTCCAGAAACATGAAAAAAGGGCAAGTCCTGCTGATACAGGAGTTCTTTATGGCTTGAAACAAGCACAGGCTGCATGGGCAGGGCTGACCCTGCGGCACCTTCCTGCACACATCAAGCTGCTTGGGAAGCAGCGAGCAGATGTCGCAGAGCACTGGGCATTGTGGGGTCCCTGCAGACCCATCGTGGCAGCCACGAGCAGGATCACCCCAGGCCTGGCCACAGGGGACACAGCGACAGCACTGCTGGAGCGATGCTATTTCTGTTTGGCTTTTTGGCTTTTGGGCTCAGGAACTGTGGGATGTTATGGAAATCTGCAAAAGTGTTAATCAGACAGCGAATTTCAAAGGGGGGAAAGAAGGGCTGGCAGGCAGGGACTAGAGATAAAATGGCAAACTTGGAAACCTCTAGCATTGTTCGGAAAACTCATCTGGAAAGGAATCAAAACTGTCTTTGGACTTGGCTAGTTAGGAGAAAGGAAGTTTAACCAGAAGAGATCAGTGCTGATTCAGGACAAAAACATACTTAAAAAAACACAGTCTGGGGCCTTTTTTCCTCCTATTGTGAATGTATTTTAATGAGACTTCATTTTCATTTTTGACTGAACTGTTATGGGCTCTTAAAGCTACCCAGGGCACTGAAATAACTCTGCAGTAATGGAAAGCACAGTTCAGGCTGGCAGGACTTGAACTGTTCCACGCACGAGGAGCGTGGGAGGGCTTCGTTTTTATATGCCTGGGAAAATAAAAAGGTTCAGAGCACAGACTGGATTCACATGTTGCTGCCCTATTAACACAACTCCAACATGTCGTTATAGATGTCCTCCCAGGAACACGCTATAGCCATTTCCAAAATGCCTTGGTGAGGCCAGGGTGGGAAAAGCACAGAAAACAGCACTTATCCCAAGTGCCTGCTAATTTTGGGACAATTATCTATTTGCATTCTGTGTAGAATCAAACCTCAGCTCCATCCCACACACAAAACTTGGGAATGCTTGGACCCAGATGTAAAAGCTGAACTCCAGGACCTGAGTTTTCCTTTAACAACTTCCAAACCCTTGACCCTGTTAGGAGCTGGGCACAATGGTACCATGGTATCTCATGGGGAAGGCTTTCTTTTTCAGCATTTTTCCAAAGCTGTGGCAGAAAGCAGAGACATGGACCATTTTACCTATGAGTCTCACTCAGTTCTGCAGAAACAGCGCTGCACTGATTGTGCAAATGCTGCAAGTTCCCTCTGAGCCCTGTCCCTTGCAGCAAGACCCCTGCCACCCCATCCCATCCCATCCCACCCCCTCAGACACCCACCAGACCCCACCAGTGGTGACTCCAGCACCTTCAGGTGCCCTCCACATGTGCAGACCACGAGTGCCTGTGGCCGGCAGCTCTTCCCAGCTGAAGACAGCTCCTCCAAATCATTTTCCCCCAAAACACAAATAGACGGGCTGTTAGGCAGAGCATTAATACGAAACAAATGTTTCGAGCATGTAGCGTTGACTTACAAGGGAAAATACAAGCACTTGGAATTTTTCCACTGCGCGACGGCAGGGACCTTTGCAGCAGCTGTTTCAAATAGACGTTGTGATTAATGGGGATAATTCAGGAATGAAAACCAGACCCATCGTCACACGTCCGACTGAGCAGTGCTGCAGGCAGGCAGGCAGCCCTCCTCTCCACCAAGAAATGCCTCTCTGAAGGGAGCAGAGTTTGATCCCGAGGAACGTGAGGCGCATGGGAGGTGTTTGCCTATCGCTAGCATTTCAAATCACAGCCCTGAGCTGACACCAGCCACATGGAAGGAGATGCTGTCTGTGCCACTGCAGGGACTCTGTCCTGCTTTGTGTGGCAGGGAAGGTGCTGCCTCTACTGATCCAGCCTGAGCCCTCATCCCTTCGTACTGCTGGACTTGTGCACCTGGGACAGTCCAGGGGCTTCTCTGGGCATTC
>NW_008668946.1:20363-29607 GCF_000695815.1 Acanthisitta chloris
CAGCTTGGTGTCTCCTCTGATCAGATCCTCACCCTCACTGTGGAGCATGTGTGATGTGAGAGTCTCTTGGAAATCAACTTTATCGCGCTCTAGTTTGGCAACCACTTGCTTTCAGAGATGGGAAATAGGCTGTGGCAACACTCTGCACTGTGATGGCTTCAGGCTGGGTACAGGAGGCATGGAAGGGACTGCAAACCCAATGTGAAGCCTTAGCCCCCACGGAGGACATGGAATTGTGTGTTCAGCCTGACAGCTCTGCAAAGGGCCCAGTCACCTTGCAGACCTGCTCCCACCATACCCCTCCTTGTCTTCCCTCACAGGCAAGCAGGGCTGTGAGCACAGGGAAACCAGCTCACAGCTCCACAGCTCAGAGCAGCACTCCTGGCTGTGGGGATGACCACAGGCTGTACCAGAGCCATGCCCAGCCTGTGGAGATGGGCAGCTCCCACCAGGTGCCCCAGGGCTGGGCAATGTGCCACACGTGGAGCTCGGGCCACTAATGAGCTGTGTAATGTGCCCAAGCCTTCAGACCCGCGTGATAAGACTCCACTTTCTTTCCTCTTTTCTTTTTTTTTTTTTTCCCCCCAGAGAAAGCCTTCTTGCACAACGTCCATTTTTAGCACAAGCTGGAGCTGGATCAGATGCCTCACATGTGGTCTCCACTCCCCAAAAGGAGAGATCAGCACTTTCTTTCTCCAGTGGTTCAACTACAGGCAAAAAAAAAATCTGAAGATTAAACTATGTCACTAATTCCCCCTTTTCTGCCCTTACAGGCTGGATAGCCGTGCTGCATCGGCACAGCCATCCTCACCCACTCCTGGAACTCTTCTTTCATTAGACTGGCTAATTATGAGAGCTAAAAGGAAAGATTATGAACTACAAAACCACAGGCTGTAGGACAAAAAGTGATCATCAGCTGGGATCAGAAGACATCATGATATGTACGAGGACAATAAAGAATTGCTTCCGTGGCTGTAGCAAACACTTTGGGAAAAGAGATTTTTTTTCAAAGGCTTTTTCAAGGCTCTCCCCTGTGGGTATAATGGGGTGTCCTCCAATTAACTGCCGTGGAATCAATTAAGTTATTGCTCAATTCTTCTGGGAAATTCCAAACAGAACTGGCAAACGTTGGAGATAAAGCACTGAGCAGATGGACTGCTGATGGCTCCGAGATGCCAAACATATTCCTTTTCATTACGGTTGGAAGACAGTCAGACTTCTGGGACAGACGTCCCACGTCTCCTGCTCCGATCCGTGCGGAACTACCAGGATGTCTCTGTGGGAGAGGCCCCACACCCCCATGGGCACTGACACGGAGCAGCCCCAGCCCTGGTGTCCCTGGCCCTCCTGACTGCTGGGGCTCCTGAGATGGACACTGCTGCCTGGTCACCACGGCTGTGCCAGCTGCTCACAGAAACCAACGTAACCAGGCTGCTCCCAAAGCCTCCTGCCATTCTGGTTAAGTTTCAGCTCCCCTGTGACTCCTGTCAAGCACAGTGCACATGTCAGTCCTGCTGTGAAGCCTGAGCTCACCAAAGCCCTGCGCAGAAGGGGAGAAGCAACTACACTTCAGGTTGCTTTTCCACACTTCAACCTTTCAATACATTGGAGTTTGCCAACTGTTAGTGACCATTTGAGTGACGTGGCAGGTATGAGATCCTCAGCTGTCCCCTGCATCCCTCATCACTGCTGCACACAGAGCTGACCCCACTCCCATCCCTGCAGTGGCTAGTTCTCTTACTCTGAGATAGCTGTACATGCAGATGGACATCCAGTTGGTCAGCATCTTCTCCACCACAGATTCCGTCCTCCTCAGCATCAGCTTGGGGTTTTTGGAAGCTGAAGCATCTATTAGATCCACCAAGAGGTCCTTCATGATGCTGGTGTAATACTCCAGTTTCCCATGCAATGCAATAGTAAGCAGGGATGCCAGGTTACACCTGAAACACAGAAAGGTGTAGGACTCAAGCCCAAATCCAATGAGACTGAACTGCAGACTGGCACTAAAAAGCCCAACACACAAAGGCAGTATTTCAGACAATTTTCAAGTCTTCTCCATGGTGTTAAAAGTTCCAAGACTCTTTCGGTGCTGCTGACCTCGGGTCAGCTTGCACCCTCTTACTGGTGAGACAAACAAGTGGATGCTCTTCAGGGTTTATGGCCATCCATTTCTAATAGAAAAGTGGGAGGCAAGAGTAACTCAACCACTCACTGAAATGCACAGCCCCAGACACTGACAGGATTGCTACAGGTTAGGAATTAATCAGTCTCCTCCAGCTGACAGGTCTTTGGTTCTGAAGCTCCTACCTGTCTCTGACAGCAAAGTCCTTCTGTTGCTCAAGAGCGTGGACAAACACGATGAGGAAGTGCTTGTTGTTGAGTAAGGTGGAGAACAGCGAGATTCCTTCTTCCATATTGGGTCTGCAGTTCTCAGGGATCTGAAGACAAATTTAGAAAGCAAAGTAAGAAAATCCTGCTTGTTGTTTCCCTCCCAGGCCAATGGTCCTTCATGCTAGAGCAGATCCACAGATCTGCCTTCTCCAGCTGGCCAAAGCTGATCTGGTGCTGGTGTGTGTTAATGGTTCAGAGCGATCAATCATCCCACACACCACAAGAAAACACAGCATTGCACACAGGCGAGTCTGGTTAGCAACACTCAAAAGCACTTGTTAGTGGGTTACTCACCTTCCATTCCCCCACCAGGAGTGGATGGGTTTCCTGGACCTGGGAGCCCACCTGGGAGCTGAGCTGCTGGGATGGCAGGATGTAGCACTCCTCATAGAGCGAGGAACACTGGAACCAAGCACAGCATTAGGGGAGGCACTGCACCCTCCCGGGGACTCCCTGTGTGCTATGCACCTCAGGGGAACGAGATGGGAGGCATGACATTGGGACTAAGACCACCCATCACGAAGACATTCATGGGATGGTTTACAGAGCCTTTAAACACTTTGCAAGAGCCTCCTGAATGAGCAAACACCACAAGGATGGGGGGAGGCAGACGTCTGCACAGACACAAGGCTGTTAGGGCAGGGAGACTGCAAATAGACTAATGTGACAGCTAGAAAACTCCCAGAAGAGAAAGCTTTATAGAAGACTAAATCAAAATAGAGGAGTTCTGGGTGTTTTAACATATGTAACTTTTGAAACAGATGGGAAAAATGTTTAAATCTCTAACATTCATATAGCAGACCGAATCTTAAAGCCTCTAGTGTGCAGAGATATGGAGACTGGATAACTGAAAAACCTGAGTAATAGCTACTAATGAAACACTCTGCAGTCATAAATCATCATCTCACTCCTCAGCACTGACACACAACTGCCTCAGGGGTGAAATACAGCCGTGGTGAAGGGCACACAGCAATGCAGCGGAGCAGCCGGTGACGGGAATTACGGCACCGGCGCGTCTGGTGCAGCCCTGGGGAAGGACTCCAGGCAGACAGACCAGGACTGGGCCCCCAAGGGACATCTTACTGGGAGCACCACCACCCAGTCTTGGATGGGGAGGAAGGAAAGGGGGAGACAGAGCTCCTGAGGACCAGCTGGACCACTGGAAGTGTTCAAGGGCATCTCTCCCTGAATGCCAATGGCAGATTCAGCCTTCCTCCACCCTTCAGCCTCTGCTGAACAGAGTGAGGTGACACAGGAGCCCTTGGGGAGAAGGAGGAGTCCCCAGCACTCTGCTCCTGTGAGAGCTCTTTCAGAAGAGTGTCCAGAGGCACCAAACAGGCAAGCCAGAGCAACTCCCGGGACGGTGCTGCCGCTGGGCTCTGTCATGTGCAAGCAAGCCTGACCTTACTTGACACCCCAGGAGCTGTGGCTCCACTTTTGACGATAATAGAGGCTGAAATATGTGACAAGTAAATACGTAACAGTGGAATGATTTTGTGACACTGTAAAAGCCCTTTAGCAGAGCCCTGATCTGGTTGGGAAGGACCTGGGAGCTATGAGGTGCCCGTGACACACGCTGTCACCTTACTTTGGGGAAGAATGTCCTGGTGACAAAATGCTTGTACTCCAGGAAGGGGATCCCCTGGCTTCGGTTTAGCTCCTTGGTCAGGTCTGTCATGTCTGTCTGCAGCTCTGCAAAACCTTGCACAAAGAGACCCACAGATGGTGAGAGCCCAATCCTCCAGCAGCCGAGACCGTGAGCAGGTTGGCACGGGAAAGCACGGCACGGCTCATCGCCGCCCGCTCCAGCCGTTCCTCGTGGGAGCTTAGATGGGTTTTCTCTGAGCAGTAGGTTCCCATCAGGGTTTAACCATCGGTGCTGTACACCTCGTCCCAAGCACTGAGAGAACATTCCCTGCCCCAGGAGCCCAGCCCCACGGGGTTCCCACAGGACAGGGGACCATGGCCCGCGGGACGGCGGTTTCCATCACTTCTCCACAGTTCTAGCAGGAGTGTGCTGCAGCTTCTGTTGCAGCCAAGCATACTGCACACTAAAGATCTGTGTGGCCTTCAGGCAACCCTCTGACACAGCCAAGGGCCATTAAACGTAGGACAGGGAAGCTGGTGGCATTGGAAATCGGTAGCTTGCCTGAGCCAGGAAGCAGGACAGCGGCAGAGCCACCTTTCCTGACACTGAGCCTGCCAAAGCTCACAGGCAATGACAGAACTTCTCTTATAAATAGTTCTATGAACTTCTACAGAGCAGAAGGTGAATGGCTTCAAGCCCACTAGCCTGGCATCCCCCTCCCAGCCCTGGCTCCTCCTCGGCACCCAGACGGTGACTTACCTTTGCGGATTTCCTCCCGGATCTGCGACTCCATCTCCTCCATCTGGAGCAGAGTTTTCTGCCAGTAGCGCTCGGCTCTGCGGCTCTTTGTGCAGAACACAAAGAGGGCTGGAAAAGAGGAAGGGAACAAGCCTTTTGGACATGGGCTTGGGAGCACTTGCAGCTGGAATCAGTGGCTCTCTCTGAGAGGGGTGCAGAAAGCTCAATCCAGAGCTGGTTTCACACCTACCACCAGACTGCTATCTGCTCAGGCAGTTGTCGATTATCTGTAAATAAGTAAAACCAGCTGGAATGTAATGATCATGCTGTAACTGTCATCTCCAGTTTAGGTCTGGGCTGTTGGTATTCAGCTTAGCTGTATATTAATGTATTCCAGCTGATTAATGAATACAGAATTCAGGCTGTTTACCACCTGTATTACAGTGTTCTTGTCTGACAGTCTTCCCATGCCTCCAGAAATACGTTTCCAATGATGGATGGTGCATTTAATAAATAATGTGCATTACAGCCTTTACTAAAAATGAATTAAATCCCTATCAGAAACCTCTCAAGTGCTGTGAACTGGCAGGTTTCTTGCTGCACACTCATCCTGGGCATGCAATGAGCAGGTACCCTAGCCAGAGGACACAGGTGTGCTGCACAGCTTCCAGCCAGGTTCACACACCAGTGTGCCTGCTCCAGACCTGTAGCTGGAGATGCTGCTCTGCTCTTCCCACTCTGCCAGGCAGCTGTCACTGCCTGTTCCTGATGACAGGCCCTCAGGCTAAGGGCACCTTTGGGATGGTCTGGGACACTCATGCCTGTGAGTTAGCCCTATGAGTCAGTACAAGCCCAAGATCAGTTGCTCACATCCTTCTTTATCTTGTATCTACTAAGTGGTTGGGGAAAAGCATAAGTTTCTAGATATCACAGGCTCAAGTAACAGAGTCATCTGTGGCCTCAGCCAGCGGAAGCTTCATGCTGCAGGGAGCTGTGGTCCTGCTACTGGCTGCATCCCATACGAAGAGTGGCTTCCTGCTGCACCCAGACCAGCTTCAGGCAGTGTACAACTGCAGCACTCAGAGTCACCTTCACCCCACACACACAATGAGAAAAACCTTGGCACAGCCTGGGAATGATCACTCTTTGCCTTACCTACGACAGAGAGGACCAGCAGGATGCTGCAGATGACGATGGAGACGATGATCGCAGTCTCTCCGCCCCCAAGGTGCAGCATAGCAATTGTGTAGTTGAACTTTCCAACTTGGATCTGGAGGAGAGCAGGAGGGAGGAAAAGTGGGAGCTGAGCAATGTTGCCAAGGGGCTGAGAGCAGGGAGGGACAGGGGTCAGTGCTCAGCAGAGCGTTGCTCGAGGATGCACTGACCATGCTGGTGCAGCCCCTCGGGCTCTGCGGGAGGCCTGGCTGTGCCCATCCCACAGCCACCACAGAGCTTTGGTGGCAGAGCTGCAGGCCCATGCCATGGCCCCACCATGCCCACTCCAGAACGAGACAGCCCTTTCCTAGAGAGCCCACAGCACTGTACAGGGCTGCTTATGCTGCTCTTACTAGAAAACCACTTCTACTCATCACTGACATCATTATGGTTCTGAATGGCCTTTGGATCCCTTCTCCAAAAGTTGCCACCCAGGAGAAGGAGGGTTAAGAAACTTAAAAGCCCTTGAAATACAAATAAACTAAGGGAATAAAAAAAAATAATAATGAGACCATAGAAGAGTAGTGATCTTGTGGTTAAAGCAGTGAACGGAGTGTCAGGAGGTGCTGGCTCTGCTCCCAGCCTGTACTTCTTGTGACACCAAGCACAAAACACTTTAGCTCAGTTCTCAGGTCTCCTGATCTCCAGAAGGGAAGAGGCCAGCACACATCACAGGCTGGTGAGTTACTGGGCATCATTTACAAACAGCTCTTTGGGCCCTTGGGATGAAAGGATTCCACAGCATCATCTGATAAGGAAAACTCATGACCACACAAGGCTTTTGCTTCTGGTAATACAAGTTTCACTTCTCTCGAGGAATGAGAAGTGAGAGAAACTTGAGAAAACCACCCTGAAACAAGGTAGGGAAGAGCTGGAATAATCTTACAATTCCATGTGTGTCATGGAGCACCACTGAGAAAGGTGCCCACTGGAGTGAAATCCCAGCAGCTCTCAGCCACTGGGCCAAAGCTGTGCCACAGTCAGGGCCTTCCCACCACCTCCATCACCAGACACCATGTCACACACAGCTCTATCCCGTGGGAAATCCAGCCCTGGCTCTGGGAGCATCGGCAAGGGCAGAGCTGCTGCCAGCAGAAGGCTCCAGACACTGAGAGCTTTGGTCTCCACCCTGACAGAGTCTGAGAGCTGTGGTGCTGGACAGGGACAGGAGCCACAGCACTGTGTGAGTACCTGGGCAGGTTCCCTCAGCAGCCTCACAGCCACCTGCCTGGCCCTGGGACCTCCACCTCTTCCCTCTGAAACGCTGCAATGAAGCAGCTCCTTGATGTGTTTTGAGTCTTTTTTTTAACCTTTTGTATTTTTCAGAGGAAAAATCTCATGCCTGCAGTTTCATTCACTGTTTAAGCAGTTTGGTCATGAAGAAAAATGGGTCTGAAGGCCTTGACAAGCTTCTTTTCTGAAGGTAAGGATGCTCAGGTGTGAAAACAAACAGATTACTTAGCTGCACTTTCACTGCTGGTGCACTCTGAACAGCTTTGTGATAATTAGGGCTAGGTATCATTCCTCTGCTTGCTGGGGACCCTCTAGGGCACTGCCCTACTGGTTTATGTCACATCAAGACCAGCAAACTCATAAATTCCTTCTCTTCCCCAAAGGGATTTCCCTGTTTCTCAGTTCTTATGAAGAAAGAAATTACCCTTTCAAAATTTCCATTAAAATGACTCAGGAAATTTTGCTACTTCTGCATTTCCACATTTCCAGTTTGCAACAGAATTTCATACACCTCAGACTGTTGCCAGCAAACAGGACAACCCTGTCAGTGAACTGGTGGTGCATCCTCATGCCTTTCTCCTGGACAGCCCAGCTCCTCAACTCCCTTCAGCCTTTCTCCTCCTCCCTGCCCACACTGCAAGCTTCCACCAAATTCCCTGCTCATACATGGATCAGGGAGACACAGCAAGGCCTCAGACCACGGAGGTGGAGGCATTTTCTCTCCAGATACAAAGAGTCATAGTCACATTCCTGCATGGCAATGGGCTGTGTATGATATGAGGGTGAGCACAGAAGTTCAGTCAACCACACTGGAAAACAGGGCAGTAACTAAGCATAGTGAATTCTGCAGATACAGAAAGGAACAACACCCCTGAACACTGAACTCTGCAGTGACACCAGAAGTTCCTGAAAGCATGAGGCTGTCCATCCCTGGGTACTCTCTCACCCTCTTGGTCATGTGTAGGGACCCAGCTCAGTGAGGGTCAGACTGTCCCGGCCACTCATAGCCCTTCTGACAGTGGGAGCAGAGCAGCTGGCTGCAAGCTGTATGGAAATCCCCAAACATCTCTCATGAGAGGCAGAAAAATCACTGCAAGTGACAAAACCTCACATGCCTGAGACCTCACTGTGCCTTACCAGAATGGACCAACCTCCCCCAGCACACAGTGCAGTAACTCAGCAGGCAGCTGCTGTGTGCCACGGCTCGGAGTGTGGCAGCTCCTCACCACAACTCCAGGCAGCCTTCATCCCAGTCCCCTGCATCCCGCTGACCAGCTGCCCTGGGACAGCTGTCAGCACAGCCTGCTTTGTCCACCCTTCCAGCAGTGCAGCTTTCTGCAGGGTCACCAGTGGTGAGCTGGGCAGGTCCTTCACCTGCAGGGTCTCTGCCCACACACTCATGGCACGGAGGCTCCAGAACTCACCGTCACAGGTAACTGCCTTTCCGAGGTGCTCAGCGACTCGTTGACAGAGCAGTGGATGACTTTGTCTGAAACAATCTGGATCTCACATGAGATTAGGCCAATTTTCACCTGGTACTCATTGCTCTCCAGGCCCAGGCTGTCAGGCTCTTTCTAAAGACAGAAATAGAATCAGGATGTCAGGCTGCAGAGTAGCAGCTGGAATTGCAACGGATCTTCCTGCTTTACTTTCCACGTTCCCTGCTGGTTTGCAGATCTGGGAAGACTCTCCCTCACCAAGGACATTTTTCTAGCACTCCACTTCCCCATTTTCCTGCCGAGGCTTTCCTGTTTCCCATTCCTCTCTCAGCACGGGGTGTGGGATGAGCAAGCCCCTCATGGAACCTGGAAAAATCTGCTTTTGATCTGGCCTGCTGTGAGTGGAAGATAAGGATGTAAGCGCCCACCTGGGAGGGGGAAGGATGTCCAATGGAGGGACAGCCAGGGGATGCGCCTGCAGAGCCTGAGAAAGGGAGAGCACGTTTCTGGAGCACATTGCAAGCAGTGAGGATATCCTGCAGTGAACAATGCCCTTTGAATTACTACTGCTCATTGTCCAGGCCACTCAGCTGCTGCACCCCAACTTCCTCGTGAGCTGAGCTGAATTCAGTGGCCAAAA
>NW_008668946.1:29632-39057 GCF_000695815.1 Acanthisitta chloris
TCTGCAGGAAACCTATTGTCAGGCCCTTCTGCAGCACCTGCCTGGTTTCAGGCCAGTGCATTGTGATTCTTTTCCATACATCCAGTATTTCATTTAGCCCCCTGCTAGGACACTGTCCCCAGGCAGCTCTCTGGTGTCATGCCCCCGAGGGCATCCTCAGGACAGGCTGCAGCTCCTGGGACAGAGATGCAGGAGCAGCAGGGTGAGTCCGAAACTGCCTGCTCCTGTGCCACTCCTGCCTCTCCAGTCCCATCCACCCCCTTCTCTCTCCTGTGCCTGTGGACAGTCTCTGTGCTGGCACTTAGCACTGATTTGCTGCCCAGGGGGGAGCAGACAGCACCCCAAGAGAAGCAGAGCTGTAGCAGCCACTCTCTTACGTGTATGACCAGAGTTAAGGGCTCGCCGGGATGGTGCTTGATCCACTTCTCCTTCTTGGCTGTGAAGAACTGGGGGTCAGCGTAGTACTCGAGGCTGAACTTGCTGATGTGCAGAGCCTCCTCGGGGTACATCTCCTCGTCCAGAGCTGGGCGGTCGTCTGCATAGAGGCGCCCGTTGAGATAGAAATCCACGGGGGCTGGTTTGCTCCCCACAGTGATGTTGGTGGCAGCTGGAGAGGGGCAGGTGATCATGGTGTCGGTGTGAACCTTACAGCGCTGCAAGCAGGAGAGTGAGCACATCAGAACGTGGCACCACGAGTGCTCCCAGCCCACCCTGAGGCAATCACACCCCAGCCATGCTGGGGCACAGAGCCCCACTCCTGCCAGCAGGACAGGACACCCACCGTGTGCTCTCTGCCGATGCCACGGACAGCCATGGACACGTTCTGGACCAGCCCAAAGCCTTTTCCTTCCAGGGTGATGATCCTGCCCCCACTTTGAGGAGAAGAGAAGAAAGAGAGTGACTGCAGAGGACAGTGCAGCAGCAGGGTGTGATGGCTGTGTCTCCCTCCTGTCATTTTCCCAGAGATGTTTCCCAGCTGCTTGAGCAGAAAATGTGATCCAACAGCCAAAATCTTTTTCCTACTTGCAGCAAGGATCCAAACTGCTGCCATGATAGCAGGGAAGGAAGGAAGGAGGAGTAGGTGCTGTGGTGGAAAGAGGGGTGCTTCTTCCAGCAACAGTGAGCCGTTCCCCTTACTCCCACTGCCCAGAGGAGCAGCCTCAGCATGCCAAGGTATGCAGAAGACACCCTGGCCATGTAAGAACCTCCAACCCTGCAAAGCGAGGGTGAGGATATCACCAGGTAGTTATGATCCAAGTTCCTAACTAGGAGCCTGTCACATCTGCAGACTAGTTTACAACTTCCGTTCCAGTTTAAATTATTTTAGTAACAGGGTAAGAGATACTGGATTCAGTTAAATTTTCACACAAGTTATTGACTCCCTGTGGTCAACAGCCCAGCAACATGCCGGAGCAGTCAGATTGCACAAGCCACCACAGAGGCTGGAGAGCCTGCAAGTCACAGTCCCTGTGCTCTGGAATTTGGGAACTGCTGGAATTATCAAGGAAGCAGACTGAGGTGACCGGAGAAATACCCTGGTGGTTTCCCTAGTGATTCCAGGCAGGGACATTCTTCCCCCATCTCCTTTTAGACACTGCTCTAGCCACTCAGCAGTTGGGAGCCTGTGAGGGGCTGAGCCTGGCTGAGTCATGGCTCTGCCTTTCCACTAATGTTCCCACAGCCTGTGGCCTTGGCGCTGCGTTTGGGAAGGCAGAGAGGCAGCTTCATTCCAAGGGGATCAGACCACCAGGGCCTGCTCGTGCTCTGGGTGCACTGCTTTCACCAAGGTCCTGCCAGCACAGCCTCTGGCCCCCAGATCTCCCAGTCAGCTCTGAGTTTTCCAGGCCCCACAGCCGAGGAGGGTGGGATTTCATCACGGTATCCAAAGGAACAGAAGCCTGAGAGCTCCACAGAGAGACATGAAATTAAAAGCAACACGCTTTAAAAATGAAATACTGTGACCTCAGGGAAGGCTGAAATCCAAAATTACAAATCTCATCTTATCCTCCAGCAGTTTTACTGCCAAGAAAAATCCTCAAGGTCTCATTGAGCCCCCACCTGAACTTCCCTAAAGCACCCACCAGGTGTGTGCAGTACAATTACCAAGGCTGATATTTTTCCACTCCTAAATGCATCACAATGAGCTATGGGCAGTCGTGGTGTGTGAGACCTCTTCTACCCCTCTGCTGGGGTACCCTGGAGCACCCTGAGAGCACGCTGCAGTGCCCTCTGTACCCATCTGCAGGGCAATCTGTTCAGCCCCAGGGCTGAGAAGCCTTTTCTCCCAGCAGGTCCCTCTCCCACCAGCCTGGAGCTGAGCCCCTCTTTCACAGGCTGTCTTGCCTGGGGTGGGATCTCACCTGATCTGGCTCTTTTTGGGGTTGATGTCTGATATAACCGGGTTCTTCTCATACTTGAAGGTGATGTTGTGGCTGGCACAAGACTTGTTCTCGAACTGCACGCAGACTGGCACGGCGGCGGTGAGCGCCGCGGCGGGCATGGTGCAGGTGATGGTGCTGTCGGTGCGGCTGTGTGGGGAGAGGCAGGGGGAGCTACAGGTGAGGACGAGCCTTCAGTCACATGCCAACTGCCTGCTACTCTTGGCCTGCTCACCAGCAGTGCTCAGCACACACCATCCCAGCTGCTGGACCCATCCCCACCCAGCCAGGTGGAAAGGGCAGGCAGGGAGATGCTATGCCAGCATGCAGTGGTGCCCCCCACCAAAACCCCCACTCTGCCTGACCTCCTGGGGACAATACTATCTTTCCTAACACTGGCTCTTGTCACCAGCCCAGTGCCAGCCACCAGCCCCACTCGCACCTGAGGTCTGTGCACTGCTTGGAGGAGTTGATGAGGACGCGGAGTTCTGAGCCGACATCCAGCCTGCTGCCTCTGATGGTCACTCGGGTTCCTCCTGCCTTTGGGCCATTCACTGGAGCTATGGACTGCACCAGGGGAAGCTAAAAACAAAGGGCAAATCTGTTTTCTAGCCTGGTAAATCCACAGCTGGATACTCCACACTGCACATGGGAATAGAGCAGCACAGCAAAAGCTTTTGCTGGCAGGGTTTCGAAACAAGAGCAGAGGGACAGGCTCTAAGGAGTGAGAACATATAGAACCTCTGTGACTCTCTGTGGTCTCCAAATTCTGGCTACAAATGAGATGTGAGGCCAAAGGGGAGCCCAGGATGCCACCAGTCCCTGCAGATTTTCAGCAGGGGGTCTAGAGCCAGCGACAGCTCAAGGTCCACCGACAAAAGGAAATGTCTCATTCATTCCCTCTCCCACCATCTCTGCCCTTGCAGATCCATGTCCTCCTGAATGTGAGGATAATGTTAAAACCCTGCTGGATGATGGCCTTGAGATGGCTGGAAACAGCCACCTGGGTCTAGATAATTGAATATCAAACCCCTGCTTAAGGAAGCTTCAAATCTGCATCTCTTGAGGCGACAGGAACTGAGGGGGAAGTTACTTTGCCTCTTGCCATTTGTAGTAGAAATTAGCGTGTATGTTATCTGCGTTTGCAGCCCCTGGAAATCTTCCTGAGATTCATGAGCTGGAGGCTTTGATAACTCGCGCGGCACTGAGCCCTCGTGTCTGCTCACAGGAGCCCCAGGAGAGGCTGCAGGCAACCTCCCTGCTCCGTTTGAGCAGGACACCCAGGGCTGAGCAAATAGTCACCTCAAGACCCTTTCACAGGGCACTGGCAATTCTCTCTCAGCCCCCCCAGCCCATCCCTTGGCACACAGAGCAGACCCATGCGGGTGGGCAGCAGTGTGCAGGCTGAGCCTGCTGCTAATGCCCTTGCCAGGCAGTCCTGGCCAGACAAACCCACGTATTAACAGCTGCCCTTGCCCTTGTCCTACATTCAGATGGCTTCATTCCTCTGCAGCCATTTCCTCTGTTGTTTCTGACTCTCACCCATTTCCACAGGATCTGCTTTGTTAATTTGTGTTTCTCTGGGTGTTTGCAGGCAGCTGTCTCCTGCCCTTGGCCCCTAACCCACTCATTCATAAGTGCAGCTACAACAGCCACAGAGAGGATTATTCCTGTTCCCCAAAGCCCTCCAGCTCTTCCCCTCAGCCAGAGCCAGCGGCTGCTGCTCTCAGTGCCATCAATCGCTGCCACCGCAGCTCATCCATAGCCTGCTATAATGTCCTGGAGAAGCCTCTCCCTGCTCCTCAGCGCAATTACAGCTGAATTCTGTCTCTTCTAGACACTCTTAATGTCTTAGAAGGACACAAACAATATCTGGTATTTCACAAAGGACCTCCTTCGGAAGGGCAGCGCTGAAAGCCTGTTAAACTTTTCCAGGCAAACTGTGTCAATGCCAAAGCTCAGGTCTCACTGAGACCAGCCTTGCATGGTGTCAGCTACTCCATCTTCATGCCACTGGATGTGAGAGGAGAACCAAGAGAACTAGAGTGCTGCTTGGCCAGCAAATGGTGTGGAAGCCACTTTTGGTGGCTGAACTTTTGGATGCTGAACACATTGTTCAGCATCCCTCCCCAACACATGGTGCACGAGGCAGGGCACTCCCTCAACTCTGCTCCAGGCTCTGCTGAGACAGACAGACAGAAGCAGCTTTCTGCTGTACCACTTGAGCAGGGATGGCTCCTCTCCCACTCTGGGGGGATGCCTGCTCCCAGGGCTTGCCCAGGAGCTGCTGGCACAGGGCTGCCACACACGCAGGCTGAGGTCAGGGACTGGCTTTGTTCAGCGCTGGGGCTTCCACAGGTGTTTCCTGAGAGGCTTTTCCTTGCATGCCGAGAACCGGTGAAGGAGCTGCCTGGCCCTTTCCCATTCCCAGGGCCCCTCTCCTTCTGCCAGGCAGACAGGAGATGTGCTGGCTCAGCACACACGTGTGAGGGCAGTGTGCCACAACCCCCAGACCCTGGGGCTGTCACTGGGCTTGTATCCCCACGGCACCTCCATGCACTCCAGACTGCTGGATCTTGGAGATGGTCTGGATGTGAACATGGATGCCTGGAAACTATGGGGATAGGTCCCAGAGCAAATGCCCTCCCAGGAACTCCTGCTGAGACTAGCCTGGCAGTGCCACCTCCCCATGTGCTGCCAGGCCTGGCTCTGCTGGGTGCTGGGTCGTGCCACGCTGTGCTGGCTGCACACTGTGTGACCCTCCCCGAACTGAGCACCTAACCTGTCACTGGCTACAAGGTGGGGATCACACTCCATGATCTGCCCTGAATTCTTCATGATGGCCACAAGGAATCAAACGTGGCTTTCTGGGGCTCGAGTCCCCTGCCTGGCCAGCAGCTCGCTGCACGGGCTGTCCCATCCCAGCTGAAGCTAGAGTGGAAGCACAAAGGCTCCAACACTCCCCATGCCCTTAGCACCCACCCCGTGGGGCTGCCCCAGACGTGTGGGGCTGCCTGTGAATAGCATCCAGCCAGGGATGAGGGTCACGTAGGGAAGAGAAGAACTGTGCGGATTTCTCTCAGGTTTAGAGAGATGAAAGCTATCTTTGTGAGACAGCACACCACAAAGCTATAAAGGGCTTTTCATTGTACAACGACACGAGGTTAGCTCCAGTCTAATCCCTACACATTATTTCATGCAAAAACTAACACAATCTCTGCGGCAAAAAAATATCAGTTCTAAATAATGTGAATTCATGGAACGTAACTTACACAGCACAAAGGAACGTCACAAGTCTCAAAAAATCTCACAGGTTGTAACAGCACTTCAGCAAAAGAGGTGGAAGAAAACTGAGCTCCTTTTTACAGCAGGAGAAATGTCAGTAGAGCCAGGATGAGATACATCCCTGCAGGAGCTGAGCCTGGATCTGCCAGACCCCCCTCAGAAAACCACAGGTGAGGAGACACCTCAGCAGCTCCTGGAGGACATGCTGAGCTGTAGCTCCTGTTCCTCAGCCAGCTGGAGAAGGGGGTGGAGCTGCTTTAAGGGGTGCAGTAATTCCCAAAGGAACACTCAGAGACAGCCACTCACCACGTAGGAGTATCGCTCCCTGGACCTGCCTTCCCGGCTCACGTTAACCGTTACCACATCTGAGAACTCCTCCTGAGCCTCTCCAGTCTGGCACACGATCCTGCGGATGGACGAGGTGGTTGGCAGCTGCTCCGAGCACAGCAGCAGGGACAGGAGGGATAGGCACAGGCTGGGGACACGCAGGGGACAGGGTCCTCCTCCCCACCCCCATACTCACGTCTCAGAGACGACGTATCTGTCGGGCAGCGGGGCGCAGTGCACGCCGCCCACCCGCACGGCGCCGAGGACGTCGCTGAAGCGCCGGCCCAGGTTCCTCCCGCGGATGGTCAGCAGTGTGCCTCCCTCCAGGGGCCCGCGGCTCGATCTGCAGCACCAAGGCACAGGGCAGAAAGTCAGAGGGTCACAGAATCCCAGAAAGGTTTGGGTTGGAAGAGACCTCAAAGATCACCTAGTCCTAATCCCATGCCACGGGCAGGGACACCTTCCACTAGTGCAGGTCAGGGAAGAACCACCATGAGTTTCTGGCCTTCACCCTGAGCTGATTCCTGTGCTCACATCCCATGGACCCCCAATGAAGCAGATAGAATCAATCCTCACACTCCTCCTCCCCCAGCACACCCATCACCACTCTTTTTTCACTGTGGCTTGTCAAAGGAGAAGCCATCACACTTCTGTGCTGGGTTTGGTCAAGGATCACTCCAACTGCCACATCTAAGGCGAAACATCCCCAGCTTTGAATCCATCTCCTACACCACTGGTTTCTCCTGGCAGCTGCTGCCCCAGCACTGTGTGGGAACAGGGTGCTAGCTGTGACACCATGCCAGCACTACGAGGGGCACCCCCGGGCAGAGCGACCACGTTAACTTCAGCAGGTGAGACAACCCTCTCCAGGCAGAAACAGCTCTTTCTCCTTTGCACAGGTGATGGCACACACAGCCAGCACAACGTGCCTGGTGGCACCAGGTGGCCAGGGCTGGTGTGCACCCACTCACAGGTTTGGTGCCCCCTTTGCTGGCTGCAGTGCCCTCCAGGAGAGCTCTGCTCGCGCTTGCCTGCTCGCGTGACTCCGGAGGGTTTGGATTTACCAGCCACTATTTGCTAAGGAAATAGTGACAGAGGTGGTGACGCTCTGCAACCTGAACTGTGGTTTCCTTCCATTATTTTCTGGGGAGGTGCTGATAACACTCGATGAGTGCAGGGAAGGACAGGCTCAGGGGCAGCACTCCCCTCCCACGGTGACGAGAGGGAAGCAGCAGGTGATGGGGATCCTGCAGCCCTTCTGTGCAGTGTTACAGCACTCAGATCACTACATGCCTCCCTAAGGGCAAAAATCCCATATCCCTGCCAATTCTGATGTTCACATCGGCTGTTTTGCCTCTTTAGGCTCTCCTTTCCTAGGGACCTCATTTTACAATCTGGTCTATTTTCTTTGCTCCTTGTCAGGGACCATTTTGTTGGCTCCTACCATACCCCTAAAGCAGAACCCCAGATCCAAGAGCTCCAACAAACATTCACTTAACTACAATTTAAATAAAACTCATTTCAAAATGCATAATGCCCAAAGGTCCCTCTGCCACTCTTCATCTCAGAACTGCAGAGCACACGTGCCTGGAGACAGGGCTCATGTGCACAGTTCAGCCATGCTCCATTAAATGCTACTCCTGATAGGGATCCTTCAGCCAACCTTACAAATTTTCCTTAGTTTTACCAAGCAAGACACTATAACCCAGGAACTCTGGGGCATTTGGATTGCGCTGCCGTTGTACTTCCCACTAACACCATGAAGACCAGATCCTGTCACTAGCAAGATGTCTTTGGCACCAGGTGACTCAACAGCAAAATAAGTCAGTGAATAATTCAGCACTGGTCTTGACCCTGTCCTGTGCCAGGGATAATGTGAAGCTCCTCATCTGCCCCAGCCAGGACAGCGTGGCTGGTCCCAGCCCTCAGCACCACCCGCCACGGCACACCACGCACACCCTCCACGTCGCTTTTGGGTCTTACCTTCCTTATCTCAGGAGGGGGACAGATGTCAGACACCTGGGGGGGCTCGGTGTGCAGCCTGCAGCTGGAGCTGCTCTCACTCCAGAGGCAGCGGTGCCCCAGGTCCTCCCTCCCCAGGCACTGGGAGCAGTCGGCACTGCCGGTCGCACAGTTGTACACCTCCACTGCACCACCAGAGACAAAACACACCGTCAGCTCAGGGCCTGAGGCTTTCACAGCTCTGCTGAGCCCCAGGCAGTGGAACACTCCCCCCCTCCCATCACCCCCTGGCTGCATTAATCCCAGTAGTATCCCAAATCCAGTGGATGAGCAGAGCAGTCTGCACACACCACGAGGGAGGCAGCGCTTGGCTGCCATCCTGCAGATTTCCCAGAAGGCCTGGGTGCCTGTTCTCACTGTAATATAATTTAGCACTTTCTTTTCCTTTTTCTTCCCCTTGAAAAACAAACAACACCCAAACTCGGAACCTTTTGTCAATTTATGCTACATGTTTCCAACTCTCAGCATCCACATGGGAAGCTGCTTGGCAAAGCTGGCACTATCCTGCCAGCAAAGCAATCACATTGCTTCCACACTAAAAAAAAAATGGGGTGGTTTGTGCTGTGAACAGTGTTTACAGTTCCTTTCCATGCCCCTGTGACCATGGGCCCCTTTTATTGACTTCTCCCTTTAGAACTGCTCAACTCAGCTTTCACATCTTTTTCCTATACCACCTTCCTCTCCATTAGCTGGTGCCCTGGGCTACATTTCCTCTCCAGCCTAAAGACTTCTGCCATAATAGAGTGGGTATCCGCTGAGATAACAGCCAGGAATGCTCAGGAAACATGGCTTTCACACCCTTTTCCCCAGAGGAGACTTTGCAGGAGAACATAAAACACAGAAACAGTCACATTTGGCACTTCTGCTCACGGGAGCATCTCAAAGTGCTTCATGAGCAACTAACGAGTCCCTCAGCCTCAACACTGTGCTGTGCCATGCTAATGAAACACCACCAGCACCAGCACTCTGCCTGTGCTGTGCTAACAAAATATCACCAGTACCATGGGGCTTTCCTACTCTCCACAAAATATCAGCTTATTCCGCCTCGTCTGCAATCCCCCAGGGACTTACACTGTGGTTTCCACCCAACAGCAGAGCTGGGATTCCTTCAGTGGACAACCAAAACACAGTGTGCAATAAAAGCTAAGAAATATTGAAATAATAACCACTAATATCAGTGATTTCATTAAAAACACTATAAAAGTTTATAATTGGTCTGGCAGATCTCTGTCCCTGATGCAAGGCAGCCTCTCTAACATGCCTCACACCAGCCTGAGCAAGACCTGAGCAAGGAGGAGCCAGAACAGCCCAACAGTCCCATGGGAACTCCAAATATTCCAGCCAATTCAGATGGATGCAAACAGCCTGTGTAAGAGAGCTCCTTCTCCATGCTGGAGGAGGGGGAATTCCACC
>NW_008668946.1:39091-41772 GCF_000695815.1 Acanthisitta chloris
ATGGAGAACTGAGTCTTCTGCTGCACATCCAAAAACCAATCTCCCTCCCTTCTCCTGGGGGTTTCTGTTGCATTGCAAAATTATGCACATCCTCTTTTTTTTTTTTTTTTTTTTTTTTTTTTTGCAGGGAAGCCACATCTCATGCTGGTATTTCCAGGTATTTTTACTCTACAAGATAATCCTCCTTCCTACATGGGGATTTGCCACGGGGAAACCTTTCCATCCTGGTCAGTGGCTGTCAGTGCCTGTGTCTTGTCTCCCTGTCACAGACATCCTCCAAAGGAAACCTCCCTTTGGGCTCTCCTTCTCCTCTGCACATCAGGTAAATCAGCCCCTTCTGCCACAACCACTGACACTGTCAAGGGAGGAAGGAACCTAAGAATGTTGCCTCCAGCCAGAGCCCAGGGCAAGGGCACTGCAGAGCCCCAAGCCATACAGAGAGCTCCTCCCCAGTCCTGGGTGCACCCCACATCCCTGCTGTGACCCAGAGCACCAGCACAGCCTGTCCCACGTGCTGCTGGCAGTGCTGCCTGCGCTTGTGGATGGGGTTTGACTTTCCCTGGCTGTAACAGGCATGTTGTGGGTGCCCTTCTGGGCTCCAGGATCACATTCACAGGGGCCAACTCTAGGGAAACATCTCCCTGCATGTGCCTGAGAGAAAGAACCAAGCTGTGCCCAGCAGGGCTGTGGTCTCTCTCCTGCACCCATAAACTCTGCCAGGGTTTGCGAGTCATTCAAGTCACCCAGATAAAAAGGAGCATAAAAATATTTTCAACTCAGACCTGTCATCATCTCTGGACTGTCAATAAATCGGTCTGGTCTGTCCTTCAGTTGCAGATTCACTGGGAAGTGATGGCTTTGTTCTGATGTGTGGAGCTGAACACAACAAAATAAACAAAAACTTAGGAAATTCAGTAAAACAGGAGCTTCCATACACACACTACACAGATTAACCTTCCTCACGAGGCTTCTCTGATTGCTGCTCCCCCAGACTCGAGGGTCTCATCTTTGGCAGGAGGAGAGGGATGACTGTTTTCTGTTTGAATCATTTTGCTGAGGTCCCAGTGAAGGGCATGGGACACGGTGCATGCTGCAGCGAGAGCAGAGCCCTGGCTTGCTGCTATTTTTAGCAGAAACGACAGGAAAACGAACAGCCTGGTCTGTCTGCGCAGCCTCAGTGCCGGGCTGCGATACAGGTGACGTGATGGGAAAGTGCTCCTCTCCAGCTCCCACTCCCAGTATTCCCACCGGTAGAAGCCCAAACCTTTGCTGCATTTCAGAGGTGCAGTTTGCCCTCTGACAGCCACACACCGCTCTCCAGTGAGCAACAGTGCTTTCTCAGGCCAATTCCTCATCCAAAATAAAAGCTACAGAAATAGCAGCCCTGAAAGGTGGCCAAGTTTTTTTGCCTGAACTGAACTCTGCCTGTTTAGAAAGGTAAACAAGCAGCTGCTTCCCAAGCCCCAGGGGAGCAGGGACCAAAGCCACTGCAGAACCCCAAGGAACTGGGAACATGGCACTCAAGATTTGTGCATGTCCTGCCAGCATCAGCACATACAGAGATCCTCTTGCTGGTGGGGTTAACTCAGCAGGGAAGGAGGAAAGCAAGTGGTATCCCACTGCCAGGTGGGAGGATGGGGGTGAGACCCTCCCTGCCCTCAGACCTGACCCTCACCACGGGGGAAGGAGGGATGGCAGCCTCACCCCTCAACTCACCAGCACATGTACGCACTCCACAGCAGAGGAGTTCACCCACCGGGCTTCAAACGTCCTGTCTGTCCCAAAATGACACTCCAGAGCTGCCTCCTGGGAGAGGGAAGACAAGGGCAGAATGGCTGTAACAACTGTTTTGTGCAGCTGTCTCTCAGCCAATATAGCAGGTGCCATGTCCCACCTTGGTTCTGCTGTCAGTACCTGAACTGCATCCAAGCAAAGAGGAGATCAGAACCCAACCAACACTAAACATGCTGTGCCTGGCCCAGGGCACACACAGACCAGGAGCTGTGCCTGCTGGGCACTCATAACCCTGGCAGCAGGGTACTGGGGTTCCTCTGGGCCAGGGGTGTTTGGAGCTCATACTGCAGTGCAGACCAAGAGCCAACATCATCCCAGGCCACCTTGTCCAAACCAGCCCAAACCAGTCCATGATTTAGGCTCAAAGTCACCTTCCTCCTCCTCCCAACAACTACACAGAGCAAATCTCTAATTCAAACGAGGACCCAGCCAGGAGCACGTTCAAAGTCAGATTTCTGTGCTCTTTTTCTGATAACACAAGGATGATATCCTGCCCTGAGTTACTGCTGTGCCCCCATCCTGCAGGAAAAAATCATATCTCCAAGCAGGTCGATGCTCCACCACTACTGAGGTCTAACTACCCTTTGAAAACTGGCAGATCTGATAAAAGGCATGAAAGGAAGCGCCAGACTCCTGGCAGCAGCTCTGGCTCAGTGCACACACAGGAGCAATTTTGCCCAGTGCATCGCCTGTGCCCAGGCAGCTCTGGCTCTGCAGGCTGCCCATGCCCCTGCAGCAGCAAAGGGGGTCAGGGCTCCCAGTTCCAGCAGCTCTCCTGAGTTTCTGCAGAGAGGGAAGGCACAGGAATCCCACCCAACACCCTGGGACAGCGAGGGGAGGTGGTGGAAGGAAGTCAGAGCCTCTCCAGCTCCCCCGGAGTGGCAGTG
>NW_008668946.1:41966-49399 GCF_000695815.1 Acanthisitta chloris
GGAGCGAAGCCTCCACAGCCCTGGCAGCACCCTCAGGCACCCCAGAACAGTTCCAAGAGCACTCCCAACCCTTTCCTCCCCTGCAGAATGAGGAGCTGCCTGGCTGCCCACTGTGCTGAAATCCTCTGCAGGGATGCAGCAAACCCAGCCCCACGGGCCCCACTGAACTAACCCAAAATGACTCAGGGTGGATTTCTACAAACACCAGAGCTTACTCAAGCATTGTCCCAGTGCCCAACCTCTCTGCCCCAAATTCCTCTGGTTCCTTCTGGCATGCAGTACATCTCTGAAGGCACCATTCAATGTCCACTCCTGCTTTTCCCCCCGTTACAATCTGCATGCCAGGAAATCTCACAGAAAGGACTTTTTGACACCAAACAAGAGCTCTGCAGTGATGACCTGAAGTTAAGTCAAACCATGTTTCCATGCTGTACTCAGCTCTGTGGCTCAGCCAGCACAGGGCTCGCTGCCTATGGCTCGGGGCCATGTCCTTCACTGCTCAGTGTGGGCGCTGGGGCCAGGCTGGCACATGGTCCTGGGGGGCATGACACTGGCATGCTCTGCAGTGGAGCAAACACCCACAGAGGAACCAGGAGTTTATTTCCCCCAAACACCTGAACCTTCCTGATCCCTCCAGGAACTCATTTACCTTAGGGAAAGTCGCATTGGCCAGTGAGATCATGATGTCCCGAGACACTCCCGTGGGCATCGGCTCCAACGTGGTAGGTACGATTCGGGGACAGTCAATTGTCTTCTGTTAGGTACAAAAGCAAGGGAAATAGTGGTTAGCTGGGGGCATGTTGAGTGTCCTCAGCAACAAGGCAAGAAGACACATCAGGGCCCCTGCTGAGCTTCCTTTCACTGGTCAGTGCACAGTGGTGTGTACCCACGTCTCGGCTGCTGCTCCGGCAGCGACAGGGCTGGAGTGAAAGGAGGCAGAGGAGGGTATGAGGAGCCACAGGGGCTCCAGTGAGGGGGCTGCAGCACTAGGGCAGCTGCAATGAAAGGCCTAAATGAAGCTGAAAAATGATTTTAAAAGGTCATCTGTCCCCCTACTTTTGTTCTCCTTTTAAATTGATGTCTCAGACACTGGAGCTGACTCAGAATTCCAGCCTGTATGACAAGCCCGTCCTGTTCTCTCATGAGATGTAAATCACACTGCGAAACTACAGCAAAAATGAAGGCAGATTCTGCATGGCCCCAGGCTACATCCAGAGTAATGCCTGTGACAGTGGAGTCATTGGGGTAAAAGACAACAAAATACTTGGTCCATTATGCAGAATCATTTGCAGCAAGCAAGATTTCCTCTGGCTTGCATTAAAGGTTACTCCGCTGCATCTCCACTGATGCCAGTGCTGCTGCTGTTTCCAGGAGAAGCCAAGTCTGCTCTCCCAACACCAGCATGTCTGTCCTAACACATCCCTGGTACGGGACACACAACAAGTGGGAGGTTTCTCTTCTGCCCTCCCTAGACCTTGCTAAGGGTCAGGGAACTACTTGGCAGTGCCTGTTTGACTGTGGAAAACACACTTCACTCCTGTCAGGACACTCATCTAACCAAGCACAGTTGGTGCTGCCTAAACAAGGAGATTAAATAACAGAGATGCACATGATAGGGGAAACAAAACAACAAAGCAAAGCACTCGGGAGGGATTTCAGTCCGAAACCTCTTCCAGGGGAATCAAAAGAGTTAAAATGAAACCAGCAGGGCTAAAACTAAAAATTCATGCAAAACCTCCCATGGCTTGGTGTGTCCTTGCATGTCACCAGAGCCAGCACAGCTTCCCAGAGAAATACACTTTAGAGGACTGATTAACTTGTTGTCTTGCAGCCCCTTCTCCTGCTGTTCAGCAGCGACCAGAAATAGAGCTTCCAGCTGATTCTATCCTTCACGTCTGGAGCAGGGCAAAGGGGCTGAATATTTAAGATGCTGCGGATGGAGCGGGTGCGACACTGCTCTCCCGCGCTCAGGTGCAGCCGTGCCAGCGATGGTTTGTTTACTGAGCTCCGACTGCACGACAGGCACTGTGTTTCCAGGGCTACAGAGCACCTCGTCCTGCAGCTGCTCGCAGAGATCAGTGGGAGGCACAGAGAGAAATCAGAACGTGCCCAACCAACTGAGCAGCCAGTCCAAATGGACCTCTGGAGTAGATCTGAAGCAATAAAGTTAGATCTCTGCTGATCAAGGGCTAACTGGGGTAGCCCACAGCCGACCCCACAGCCCTGATGTCACCCCATGGCACTGCCAGGACTGACTGCCTCGAGCTCCTGCCCTGAGCAGCAGTGCCAGTGCCTGGCAGCACATGCAGCATGAGCACCTGCAGCCCCAGCAGCCTGGCACACACCAGACCCCTGGCACAGCTCCCCGGGCACAGGGCAGACACCCCACAGGAGCAACCACCAGTGCCCATCACCCATCCACACAGCCAGAGGAAACCCCTGACACTGGAACCTGGGAAGTGGACAAAGCAGAAGATACTTCCCCGAAATGCCTGGGTACACACAGGGTGGCACAGCTGATCCCAACACGCTGCCCCATGCTGCTGGGAGCTGCCACCCAGCAGGGAATTTTCCATCCCCTTTTCTCAGGGATTTACACTAGACATGACTGTGGAGCTGCAATGTGGTGGCTCCAGCTCCATCCTCATCCCCTGTGCTTGCAGTTGCCCACGTCCTCCCTGCTGGAGGGGAGTGGATGCCAGAGCTGGCCCTGGGGTCAGCCCGGGGCTGAGGGTGGGACATCTGACACGGGACCAAACTCCTGTCAGTGCCGAGCATGGGGAATGCTGGAAGAGCTGAGCTGAGAGCAAGAGCACCAGTGCTAAAGGGATATTCAATTTACAGTGTAAAAGCTTGGCTTGGCTCTACACAGATTGATTGCTAAAAAGCCAATTTTATTTAAATTAACTTCAATTTAAATTTCAGAAGCAGGAACACACTGAGCCTCTGGGTTATTAAAGCTGCAATTTGGAAAGGGGCGATTTTCTCCTCTAGACGAGCACCACCAGTGGAGCTCCAGCATGTTATTAACATACAGCAACTGCAAGTCAGAGCTAAGGGAATGGTGGAGTATGGATGTGTTTCTTGTCATAGCCAAAGGATGTGGAAAACCAGCAGCATTGCTCCAACTATGAGATGGGATGGAGAGCCAAGGGACAGAGCCCACTGGAGGCACCACTACAGCTGAATGCTTTAGCCAGGGTGCCAGACCCTCACCTACAGGGCACAGCACAGCTGCAGCTTACCTGCCCCACACTCATCCCCCTCCTGGACACCAGCAGAGGAGGGTGCCCCAACTCCAGCTGGGCACAAGCCACGGCCAGCAATTGCCAGCTGCTGCTGGAGGAGGCTCAGAGCCTGAGCAGCAGTGTGACAGGACTCACCTTCATCCGCATCGCATCGTCACACTGTGAGTGGTTGGAGACACAGGTGTAGGTGGAGGGACACCAGTGACACTTCCACCTGGCTGAGAGGCAGCTGGTGCACCTGGAACAGCAAAGGTGCAGTCAGAAAAATAGAATTTAGGCTGCTCAGGGGAGCCACACCTCAGCCCTGCAACCCATCTTCACACTGCTCAGCTTTTAATGCTGCCCAGAAAAACCCATGGCAGGTGCTGGATTTCCCTCTCCTTCTCTCCCTGGGGGCTGGTGTGGGATGCAGGCACAGCCCATCACCCCTGGGCATCACTGCCTGGCCCCAGGTCACAGCAGACTGAGAGCCACTGTTCCCTGGTTAGTGAAAAACACTTTTTCCCAAAACAACAAACTTTCCCCCCATCTGCCTCTCCAGGGAGCACAGCACATCTGGTGGGATGAAGGCTCTCCTGCTGTTTGCACAGGCATGGGAGTGCCAGGACATGGGGGTCCCTGCAGTCAGGCCCTGCTGTTATGCTCTGAGAGGTGGATGAATTTTGGGGGTGGCAGCAGACCCCTGCTCCAGCCCACCCTGCTGACAGGGGCATGGGGCTGCTGCCACCTGGGGCTGGAAGGGGCAAGAGAGCATGTCCCTCCCTTCCCCAAGGCCCCACAGATGCCCCAGAGATTTCTGGGGAGTCCAGCTCTGCTGCTGAAGGGTTAACAGAACAAGCTTAACGCAAAAATATTATTGATGTTTAAAAGAAACCCAACATGTCCAGATGGCTGAGGATGGCGCGAGGACCCTCCGCTGTAAATCCCTGGCAGCGCAGGCCCCACGATCCTGCCAAATGCTGCCCAGGCCCCCAACCACCCACTGGCAGGGGCTGTGCTCCATTAACCCACCCAGGGGGACCCTCACCCAGCTGTGTGCTGGCACACTCCCAGCTCCAAACCAGCCCACCAGCCTCCCTCACCCCGGCACTGCCTGCGCCGGCACCGCCGCCGCACACTGGGATCACTCACGCTCTCCTTGGGTGGATGTTTCCAGTCCTTTTGCAATCATAGATGGTGAAATTGGCCCGGATAATGTTTTTGCTGTTGACCCGGAGAGCAGTCTCAACGACCACGTGGTCTGTGAGAATCAAGCCAAAGAATATTGGGTTGCAGGAGCCCCTCGCTCACGCTTACGCGTAGTAGGCAAGACAGACCCTTGGGAAAACAAGGGCTAAATCTGATTTGTTTTCTCTAGGGCTTCCTCCAAGCTGCATTTCAGAGCTTGGACCAGCCATCCTTTGCCCTCTGACTTTTCAGCTCTTCCCTCCTAAATCAATGCTTTACACCACCCTCTCAGAACAGAAAATTCCACCGTGTTGTGCAAGTGTTAATTAGCAGACTTAATTATTGTCTTCACGTACAGTTGGTGCTAAATTATATTTTAAAAAAATGTGGTAATTAAAACATGTTAGCTATCATGTTTTAAAACCCCACTCACCCTCCCCATGACAGCAAACCCACAGAGGAGAGTGGAAATCCCTTTTCTGGCTGCTCAACATGCCATACCACCTCCCCTCCCCCAGAATTGCTTAATTTTTTTTTTTCATTGCAATTTTGCCATATAAGCACCAGGGAGAAGAGACAATGCCTCTTTCAGAATATGGACAATAAATCAGTGCATTGGATTCCAGAAATTCATTTGGACATTGCCGTAACCAACAATACAGAGCAGTTAATGATCTCCCATTCTCTGGATAGCTGGGGAGAAAAACAACGCAGCTTTACAGACAGGCCCAGGAAAAGTGGGATTTTCAAAAGGACTGGCTCATTCTCTGCCTACTGAACTCAGCCATCTTCAATAGCACATTCACTCCAGGCTCCAAGGATGAAAATTTAACAGGCACTCAAGTCTGGAATGAAGCACTGAACTTCTCCAAAGGCACTATGACAGGGGCTGACTCCGTTGCTAAGTAGCCAGTCTCAGATCTGGTCAGTTTGGCTGATTTTGATCAGAACCACAGGCACTTGTCCCTTCTGGAGGCACCTCAAGGACCCTCAAGACAGGCATCCCCTCTGGTACCATCAGAAAACAGGACACTAGACACCTCTGTCAGACTTTGGATTTTTGGGGTTATCCTGTGCAGGATGACAAGTTGGACTTTGATGATCCTCACAGGTTCCCTCCTACTCAGGAGATTCTAAAAAAACAGGGCTAAGACTTCCTGAGCATCTTTAGGTACCCACTCACTCCTCCCCAGCTCCTCCAGGAAGGCAGTGTGTGTTTGGGAGAGAAGTTAAACAAAGCAATTGATAATATCAATACAAGGAGCAACCTTATTTGCCCAGGGCTAAAGCATTTTTGGCTTAGTACTTACTACATCTAAAGCAGCAGCTCAAAACAGATTAAAATAAGGACATGAACTGGCATTTAAATTCTGGTGTTTGAAACAAAAATTGATACATTTGAAATCTGTCAATTCATGTAAAGATGGTGGAACTCCTACGCTTCAGAGTCATATGCCCTGTAAAACAGAAGGAGCTTTGGACTTTTGTTCCTTGTATGCACTGTCTGCACACAAAAATGGAAAGAGAACTAAAGCCTGTTAAAAGCTGTGTCCACACAGGTGGTTAGAATGAACCTCTCCATACCTTGGTCATCAGGAAATGCTGGATATTTCTCACGTGGGAGCAAACTGCAGTAAATAAATTGGTTTACATAATCCCCAGCGACTCTGGCTACAGTGTGGATGTTGTTTCCATAGTCACACGAAATATTTGTTCCATTCAGGTTTGGGATAGTTCCATTTATTTGTATTATCAGGGCCTATAGCAGACAAAGGAATAAGTCATTATCACAGAAAATTATAGCTAGAATCTGTCAACATTTTAGCTTTTCAGAGGAAGAGATGCCCAAACAAGCCCACAGACAGGGTCTGTCTCTAAACAGAGAGTGTTTTGATGAAAAAATTTAAAATATAATTGAAATAGTCAAAAACAGCAACAATGCAGAGCCAGAAGATGAGCTGACTCAGCTGTCTGCAGTTGACCATCTGTATTTAAAGCTTTGTGACCCTCCCCTGTGTGTCTGGTGCAGCAGCCCTAGGTCCTCTTTGCCTTCAGGCTCAGCAATTGATCCTGTTTGCCTACAGGTGTGCCATCCAGCCAGCTCCAGGCCCTGGGGTGCAGGAGGACACCCACAGCCCTCCAAGAACTTTGGCCTGACACAGCAGTATGCAGCAGAGCTCAGCATCCCCCTGACCCACACACACAGCTGTGCTGCTCCGCTGGAGACACGAATGGTAACGGCTCCACGGACACTGCAGGGGATTGATCTGGTATTGGCATCAAACTCACCGGGTTCTCCTTGTCAATATTGATCTCGGGCTCCAGGATGGTCATGGAGGGGCACTGCTGCACTCCTTCACTCGCACTCGCCCAGAAGTTGGTCCCCGTGGAGTTGGTGCACTCGTGCTGCAGAGAACACCTGCAATGAACAGGGCAACAACTCATGGTCGATGCGGTTTAAAGCAGGTGGCAAAAATGTTGAGTTCCTTGTGAGGGAAGATCCTGAGAACACTCTGTGTCTATGTCTTTCTCCTCCATCCATGCAGCTAAACCTCAATGTTTGGTGCTATATTTGAAGTGTCTGGTTGCCATGATAAGAGCACATACTCCCACAGCACCAACAGAGCACCAGGATTGACGGAGGCAGGGGCAGGCCAGGCTGAACCTGAAGGCTGAACCTGAACTGAGGAGGAGAAGGTGACGTTTTGCCCGACGTCTTCAGTTTGCAAACGTGGAATCTAATTTTGAATATCCTTTTTTGGGTGCTATTGCCTTCTACTCATAGATGAGAACTGCAAAGGCAAAAGCTGATCTTTCACAGGGTGTGGGTTCTCCCAGCCCCATGGTTGGAGGACGGCAAGAGATTCTCTGCACTGGCAGCTGCCTGCAGCATGACAATGCAGCTGCAGTGAAATCCTGGCTCTGAAGAGCATCCCAACCCTTTGGGCCAGATGCAATTGTTTTTAACAGCATGTAGTTCATAAGGAGTGGGCAAATGATGGTAGTGTGACTGTAGGG
>NW_008668946.1:49409-49648 GCF_000695815.1 Acanthisitta chloris
TTCTCACCCCGGGCTTGAGAGTCAAAGGACAGACTGAAGTGCACCAGGACACAGCTGGTCCTACCTGGTCTCCATCGTGCACCACCCGCAGTAGGCGTCGGCCGCGGCCAGGCACTCCCTGCACGTCGAGTACTGGCTGCAGGCAGCCACCTTCACCCGCATCATCTGCACAACAACAGCATGACTGTTTCCACCTGTTCTACAGCACCACAGGACCCGCCACACCGGCACACCAGCAG
>NW_008668946.1:49660-62949 GCF_000695815.1 Acanthisitta chloris
TCGGGCTCTGCACCCTCAGCCTGGAGCAGGCACCGCGGGCACGACCAGGCACCACTCCGAGGTGGGTGCTGCACCACGGCCACCTGGCACAGGGACCAGCCTGAGCAGCCTGGGGAACCACAGAACCTGTCCCAGCTGGAGTGCTGGGCTGAGCTGCTCCTTTCCAGCTGGTGCTGTGCAGGAGCCATGGGGTGACCAGGCTACAGAGAGAGACACTGCACCTTTTGGAGGTGTCAGATGGAGATGGCTTCACAGCTTGTCCCTCCCTGTGAAAAGCTCTCACCCAGACCTGCAGAAAGATCCTTGCCAGATAGAGGCCAGCACTCTCTGGCTATTTACACAAGGATCAGAAAGCAGTACCACTCTGGAAACCTTGACTTGTAAAGAAATCAAAGTACCTCTGGGGACTCATTCGGCAGGAGCAGGTGGAGGGAAAGCATGTGCTGTTTTCTGCTTTGTCCTCCCCTGATCTCTAAACATTTGGGAAGGAAACCTGAGTGGTTTGGTACAGCAGGGACTGACGTGAGGTGCCAAGAGCCCTGAGCTCCCACCAGGTGAGCACACCCTAGGCCATGGAAATCTTGGCCAGACCCCCACATCACCTCACTGCTCCCCAGTCCTGTAGGGCTCAGCAACCCCAGCAAGCTCCCGGGGAGCTTCCCAGGATGCTAATTCCACCAAAGGAAAATGAACTCATCTGATTTATTGGAAAAGAAGCAGTCAGAGGGTGCACTGCAAGCACCACACTGGGTGTTTGATCAGCTTGAGCAGGGGCACAGCCCAGCCAGGGGCTGAGATGAGACAGTCGGAGCCATCAGCTAAAGAGGCATCCCGGGAGGGTTCTGTGAAATGGTAATGACCGATCTGCAGGGAATTAGGGCTTGGAAAATACAAATGCAACGTATAACATTTGTGGTTGTGCATCTGTTTTGACAGATTAAAATGTAATTCAGGACAAACCACCAGCGCCTGGAGCGCTCAGCTCTCATCTTCCTCCTCTGTTCACTTGACAGAGATGAGACCGTCTGTCTGTACCTGCTGCAGCTCTCCGGGTCTCTGCAGAGCCCTCCTGCCGAGGGCTGAGCAGAAACCTCCCCAGGGACCCTTCTGACAGGCAGACTTTTGTCTCTAGGATCTCCTGAAAGCCTCCCTAAAGACCATGTGCTGTCATTTTGGGGGTTCTGTATGAGAACAACCTGTTTATTTCTGCACTCCCACAAGTGCAATCGATTTTAATATTTTTCACTGCCCTTTTTACCTGGTCATTATAAAGACCTGTGGGCCCCACCCCTCACAGGAGAATGGACTGGCATAGAAAGCCCTTTGACACCCCAGCCAAAGCTCTGAACTTCTTGGCTCTGCTCATTAATGTTAAAAGCACATTTTATTGTTCCTTCCTGCACCCAACTTGGTGCCAAAAACCCTTTGACACTCCAGCCAAAGCTCTAAACCTCTTGGCTCTGCTCATTAATGTTAAAAAGCACATTTTATTGTCCCTTCCTGCACCCAACTTGGTGCCAAAACAAAAGCATGATGTGCTCAAAGGACCATTTTGTGAGGATTGCAGATCTCACCTGGTAGGAGGTCATCAGGTAGAGGTAGGTGGGATCAGAAGGGTCAAACTGCATGATGGGGTGGACAGGCTCTCCATAAGCCACCGAAATGGATCTCCTGCTAATAACCTTCATGGTACTGTCCAGGTTAATCTGTAGTGAGAAGAAGTCACTCACTGAGACCATTTTTCAAATGCTGTGGGGAGAAGATTATTTCTCCTCGGTTACAAACAAGAACCAAAGTGGTATCCAATGGTTCCCCACATCATCAAGAGCTGTGAATCTCTGCACGTTCTGCAGGCTGCACACACAGAGCTCTCCTGGAAAGCCAGCTCTGGGCCACCAGGCAGGCACAGTGGTGGCCCAGAAAGCCCCAGCCCTGCCCAGTGATGCAGGACCCTCACTGCTCCTGGTCCCTGGAAAGCTCCTGGTCTGAGGCTCTGCCCCTGCACGGCTGTGTCCAGCAGCCACAGCAGCATTCCTTGCATTACCCTAATGCAACTGGCACCAGCCTTCAGCCCTCATCACCTACATATGCACATTTCCATACAGAGAACTTTGGGTTTCCAAAGCTTAATGAAAACCAGTGAAAAATCAGCAACAGGGCTGTACAGCATGGCATCCCCTGCTCCCTGCATATTTGAAAAATAAGTGTTGTCACTCCAGGCCAAAAGAAGCTTCTGTCCCTGCTGACTCCAGAAGACCACGGCAGCTGCCACAAGAGCACAGAGTCCTACCTTGCCTCATGAATCACCAGCTGAAGCGCTGGCAGTGATGGAGGAGGCTGCACAGCATCAGCCTGCCTTTCAGATCTCTGAATGTCTTGGCATTTGACTTGAAAACTCAGTAAATTAAATGTGGCATTGCTGAGAGGAAATAACAATGGGGCTACACAATTTCTCGTGACAGTCACTTTTCAGCTTAAAACAGAAAGGGAGCGAGGAAAATTCCTACACCTCCTTACTAGCAAAGGAAGGCAATAATTGTACGGACCAAATGCGCTTCTGCTCTCTAAAATCTGGATTAATTAATTAACATTGGTTAATTAATTCTTACACTAGAGCAGCATGGACACGCCCAAGTAAGACAGCACAGGCTCAAAGCAGTGGCTTTGCTCTGCTACCAACCATATGCAAGCACAGTGCGGAAAAAGCAGGGGACTGTCGTCGTGCCCATTTTAAAAGCTGGCTAGCCAGAAGCTAAGTGACTTCTCTGGGATCACCCAAGATGTCCATGAACTGAGCCCCCCACCCTCCACTGCAGCTCTGAGACCAACCTCTCTCCCTCCCTGCTGAAATGTGCTCCACACGTGGTCGTTTCCAGACTCTGTCCCTGGGTTCCTCTGCCCCCTGGGCATGTCCACCCTATGCCCTCACCACACAGGCACTTCTTTGTGGATCCCAGAGGGCTGTGGGTGCTGAGGGATTGCCCCCACAGCAGCTTGGAGGGGCAGTGACCACCAGTCCTCCTGGTGCAGCAGGCTGGGGCAGGCTGGAGGACACGTGCTGCACTGGCACTGGTGGGAGCAGAGTGGGCCAAGTCGTGGGTAACCTCAACCACAGCACCATGTCTGCAGCCTTCCAGACCCAGACACATGGGGACTGCCCAGGACAGAGCCCTTCCACCTGCCAACCCCTCCAGGGCACCGCGCCTGGCACGCCTCGCCCTGGCCACACTACAGCACTGCTGTCCCTCTCACGACTGCTAGACGTGGCACTGGCCCTCACCAAGTGCCCATCTGCAGCCGCAGAATCGGATTAACTCCCCATACGTGCCCCTGGCAGCCCTAATTGCTGCTGGCAGGAGCTGGGCGAGCGCTATTTCTGCCCCTCTGCTGTCTTTTCTCAGGCAGCAAATCTGAATGATAACTCACGCAAAGTATCTTGTGTCCCGTGCCAAAGAGCAAGGAGCCCCGAAGGTAAAAGGGCTTCTGGTTATGCAGCTGTGTTGTAGAATTAGATTACAGCTATCTGAGCAAATTATCCCAGCGAAGGGTAGCCAGGAGCCTCTCCCTAATGGAGGCGCCGCAGATAAGGCAGCTCTCCTCGAGATGATAATGGAGTGGAGCTGTTAATGCCGTGTGAACAGGCTGCGCTGCGTGTGGCATGTGCCCCCCAGCCCGCTGTGCCCGGCCCGCTGCCAGCTCCCTCCCACCCTCCCGAATTCTCTGCCCCTGCGGGCAGAAATCAAAGCAGGGAGCTCCTCTGTGATCGCCCCCACGTTTCTGCCAGGAGCACTTGGACGCAAGGGAAGACACTGGATCGGTTTTCTTCTCTCCAATATCCCACATTATGCACCACTCAGCGCGGGCTGAGACAAAACAGGTATCAGCTGTCTCTGCTGCAGGGCTTTTCCCCCTCTCCTCTATGGACTTTTGATGCTGGGAGCACAGCAAATGCCTGTGGCTGCCTGGAGTCAAAACTTTCTTTGACAAACTCCAAGCACTAGTTACTGGGAGCTTGGCCTGCATCTTGGCTCCGGAGCCAGGGCATTGCAGTGCCCTGCATCACCACTGGCACATTACTTGGAACGGGCTCCACCGTGGGTTCACACCTGCTTTAGACTCTGCTGCGAGGAAGAATCTCTTGGTGATTCCCCTGTCTATGCAGAGTCTTCAAAAGGCAGCAGCTCAGAGGGAGAATTTATTAGAAGAGCTGTTAATAATTAAACACTGCACTATAGCATTTCCAGCATTGGGTTCATCCTGCTCTCATGGCAGCCCTGAGCAGTAATTAACGGCCACCAGTCACCAGGCAGCGTGTGCCACCATCCAGGTTATGGCAGTGCCCAATGACTCCTTCAGTGCCCAATGGAAGCAGATGCTCAGATCAAATCAACAACAGATGTTGTCCTCTGGGCAGACCAGAGGTGCTGGCAGGAGCAGCCCTGACACCCACCCTGTCCCCCATCCTGGTGCTGCCAGGCCCCACTTGCCTTCAGGAGTCCTCCGCTGGCCGTGCCCAGGAACACGACGGTGTAGTTGTTGACGCTGGCCACGGCCACGGCGGTCAGGCCGCGAAGATGGTGGTGGCTGTGACAGGGTTCACGATGGCCAACGGGTGCTGGAGGTGTGCAGCACCACAGTCCAGCTGCTCCGGCTGCAGCTGTGGAGAGACACACGTATCACGGGGCTGCACAAACACCAGTGGGTTCCTCTGCCATCCCTGCGTGGGCACAGCGGGGACAGACTGCTGACAGCCCCACTCTGCCCTCCTAAAGCCTCACTGCTGAGGCAGGCACAGGAAAACCAGCTGGCCCTGGCAGCTGGGGCACGAGGGCAGTCTCGGGGCACCCGCGTCGATTCACTGTGGGTGCCAAGGGGCAAAGGCAGAGGACAGTGGCTAAGGACTTGTCACCAGCGAGCTGTGTCTGTGAGCAGGCATTTGTCTCATTTGGCCCGAAGCGAGACAACAGACTTGACTCTCCTGTGCTAAATTAATTAGTGCAGTTGCTGCATGGCAGCAGCATTTGCAAGCAGGACTGATGCCTCATATTCCTCCTACCCTGCCAAGGCGCACCCAAGATTTATGACCCCTCTCGCCCCAAATCCTCTGAGATTCTCATGTAATTTCTGCTCAGACAACTTGGATGGATTCAACAACGCCTGAACATCACAACAGTCTCCCTGCCAACAATTCACCTGCTGTCACTCCCGCAGCAGCTTTTCTGAGCCACGGCGGCTGGAGCCCTTCAAATGACAAGCACGTTTCAAGGGCCATTACCACATCATCCACAGTGTCACTCCAGGCTTAGCCTAAGAGAGCCAGGACTGCACTGCCACCCTCCCCGTGGTGGGCAGTGGCAGCAGGTATCTGCAGGTCACCTGCAGCGAACCCATCCAGGCCCTGACCGTGGCAAGTGCTGGTACAAAGCTCCAGCAGGAGATGCCTGTGGGGTGCAGCCCACGCCCCGAGGACGGAGCACGTTTATGCCTCTCTGAACCCACACATAACGCAGATAGCCCTGCCACAGCAGCCCTCAGGAGTGGGAATCGAAGCAGAACTAATGCAAGGATTTGAGGCTCTATCTGCCAGGGAACTGGGCCACATGCTTCCACCAGGCACAAGGTGACCACCAGCCTGTCCTGTCCAGCACAGTCTCTCCTCCCTGGGCTACACCAGGGCCTGGATGCTAACTGCCTTATTATTGTTACTATTTCAGCAATAGAACCAGGCTAAATCTTCAGCTCTCCGTTCTCTCCAGGCAGTTCAGCAGATTTAGCAAATCTTTAGGCTTTGCAGCAAAACCAAGAGACCAGGCAGGACACCCTGCTCCACCCAGACCCTGTTGTGCACCTCCCACCTCATGCCCATCCACCCCCCGTGGCCACCACCACACGTCTTGGGTTGATGTCACACCACAGCAACACATCCCTGGGCAAAAGTGGGGAAGAAACTTGGTAAAACCCAAAGCGTATGCAAAACAATGGGGCCGTGTCTGCAGGAGTGAGGGACAGTGTTCCTGCACTGGTGGAAGGAAAGAAGCTCCTGCCAGACCCCCACAGGGCTGGTGACCTCCCTGCCATGGCACTGCCCTCTCCTCCCTTTGCATGGGAGAGGACAGAGGCACACCCACCAGGAGCTGTGGGTGCCAGCCAGCAGCTCCATTCACCGGGGACCAAGACGAAAGGATCAAGTTTGTGGATGCAATGCTAAATGCATTTTGCAGTTTGACCACATTTCGTTCTATTAAAAAGCAAATTCACAACCCAAATTCTTAAGTGTGTCAGTTTGCCCCTGTAACGGGGCCACACAACTTCTTTATACCGTACAGAGGACACAGCAAACCATTCACGTTTCTGATTTAATGGTTCCTTCCCTTCACAGCTAGATCTTTAAAAATGCACTTAGGTTTATTTATTTGTCTTGGGGATGATTATCTCTAGCTGCTCTTCACCAATATTTACCACCTGAAGCTCACATGGCTCCTTCCTGCTGGGAAACTGAGGCACAAATGCACCTCTGGCCACCTGGGACCCCTGAGGGATGCTCAGCACCTCCTCTCCACAGCAGCTGTGTGGGAGCTCGGACCAGCATCGCTGCCTGACAGGACACAGCCCTTTCTTCTCACAGGTGGCCAAAATCACGGGAAGTCCCTTATCTGCAGCACCTATAAATCACAAGTTTCAGAGCTCGTATCAGCGCGAAGTGTTTTCCACAGTAAACAGGATATAACTATTCTAACCCAGGCCAAGCTTTATTTGGCTGCACACATCCTTCCTCTGAAACACCTTTCTTCACATGACATCAGCTCTTCCAGCAGACAGACATATGGTGTTTCCCTCTCCTGGGTGACATGCTCTGCTGCTGCTGCCTGTACCCCACAGCACCGAGGGGACAGCTTAACTCCCTCACACTACAGTAAACAGGATACGGCCAAGCCACATCCTTCTGCAGGCACCAGGCACTCACCACAGCTGGGGAATCACACTGGAAGGTTGGGATGGGAGGCTTTCTCCACGTGGAATGGGTTAAATCTCGCTCCATCTTAAATCAAGCTGCCCTACCCTCAAGTGGGGAAAGCACAAACATTAAGTTTTCTTCCAAAACCAATCCCTTTCAATAATCTGCATTCTAAAACACCCTATGGGCATTTACTGTATTGTCTCTATTTTTCTGTGATACGTTCTGGGTACTCAGTAACTCACAGAAATATGAGCTGAGTCCAGGTCTGAAACCTTCTGCACACAAAACATTGGACTCTGCCACTGATGATAAGGCTCCTCGGGCACGAGCTGGGCACAGCCAGAGCCAGCGCTGGCCGAGCTGCACCACTGATCCCCACGTGCTGCAAGGAGGGAGGAGTACACACTGCTGTCATCCTGCACACCACCACGTGTGGTATTGCTGCAAAATTTCACAACTGATGCAAATGAATTCAAACCCAGGGGCCACAGCTAAGAGGAGGGTTAGTCAGATTAACCCCTGAGTGCAATTGCAGAAACAAATCAGGACAGAGATAAAAGATTTCCAGCCACATCAGAGCTCAAGAGTTCAGCTGTCTTCACAGTGTGAGCTCAGCTCTTTATCCCAGGCCTAAAAGGAGCAGAAAAAGCAATTTTCCAGAATTTCCATTACAGCTCCCCAGCCCTGGGCATGCAGGATGTCCCTTCGGGAAGGAAGTCTGCTGGAAACAGAAGGAGGAAGAGGAGTGGTGAGGCAGCACTCAGGAAAACCATGAAACACGCTGATTTCTGCATCCTGTGTTTGTGACCTTAAAAATAGTTCTCAAGCGAAGCTGGAGCTAATTTGTGACTCAGAAGCTGTGGTGCAGAGGAAAGCCCCAAGCCCCTGCCCTGTGCAGCACAGCAGCGAGGGGAAGGGGAGCCCAGCCCCTTTCAGACGTCGTATCAGAGAGGATTAAAGTGTTGGCTTCCAGCTTGCCTGGAGTCCTGGGAAAATGACACAGCCAGCATCCGATAATCCGCTCCAAACTTGTTGATTTGTGGGACTTAGCCATCGTCTTCATAGGCTCAAAATTTGGCAGCTGCTCCCACACAACTGACATTTTCAGGCCATTAAAGACTGTGATAAAAGGGCTCTAGTTTTATCTCTTGCCTTCCTTAACATAAACCATTAGGCTTTTATTAACATTTAGGTATGACTCAGGGAAATCTCTGACTGCAGAGAGAATATTCAGAATAATTCGGATACTGTCTGAAGAGAATAGCAGGACACAGTCTCAAACACTGAACAGCAGGGAGAGGCTAAAAACCATGAGGAAATACTGCATTAGGAGAGTGGAGAGAGCCAGAGATGCTGAGCCAGCCCAGCTGCATTAGGCACACAGGGAGGACAAGCTCTGCTGTGTGTCGAGCAGAGCCCAGACCAGTCACACACCCCAGCAAAGCCCTTTCCCCCCAGAGCCCCCAGTGCCCCAGCAGTTTGTACACACAATCCCGCGTTTATCTGCTGCAGTGGCACAACCAGACCTGTCAAACACGGGCTTTTTGGGATGTCTGGAGGAAAATGTCATCCACAGAAGAGGACTCCACTGTTAAGGCACTTGAGACGTAAGTGGTCTCCGGCTCCTTAGGCTTCCCATCATGTGTTTTAGGCAACAGGAAGCAAATCAATGTGCACTTGTGGTTAGTCGAGGTACTCAGGCTGAGGACCTCTGACAAAGTGAATCTGGCCAAATTCTTCTTACAAATTGCCCACACTAAGCAATCAGGACCATCACAGCACATCAGATATGACCCCAGTGACACACTGTCCCAACACCTCTCTGTCCACTCCCAGCAGCCACCTGGACCGTGACCCTGCAGGGAGTCATCGCTCTGTAAAACTCATTCTTCCCCCTCTCTACTCTCAACTCCAACCCCTTCTTTCCTGCCAGCTCCTAAATTTCACTCTTGGCAGCCTCACACAGGGGAAGGAACAGGGCTGATGGCTGGGGGAAGGCAGAGAATAGATGGGTTGGTCCAAACCACTGCAACTCGGCAGCAGCAGCCACACTCACCTCCGCTGCGGCCACAGACCTCAAACCACCAGAGGTGAGAGGGTGTGCACCAAAAGAGGCTCTCAGCACCACAGATCATCTCAGAGGGCAAAACCCAAGTCAGGCTGCTGCTCCAGCAGACAGCACGTGTGGCCGCTCGGCTGCTGCCAGCCAGAACCCATCTCAGGGGCAGCATGCAGAGACTGGGATAGAACCAAGGAGTCACTGGGCTGCAGGCACAGCTCATCAGTCTGCCACGGTGAGGCCAAAGCCCCACCATGGCTTGAACAACCGTGGGGTCTCTGTGGCCATCCAACCACCTGCTGCCATGTCACTGCAGGAGCAGGGGAGCATCTACAGCAGGAGCCTTCCTGGGGTGCTGGGGAGGATGCACATGCTCTGAGGAGTCCTGGAGGCTCCAGCCTCAGCTCCAGCAGCAGCACTGCAGCTGACAGTGTGATTCCCCTCTCAGTCTCCTGTGCCTGCTCCTCCTGCCAGAACTGGCCCAGCTCACGGCCACCATCACTCCATCAGCCCCAAACTGGTCATGCCGACCCAACTGGTAAAGAAAGCTGAGGGCAATGAAGACAGGAGACTGACAGGACCTCCCCTGCACAGCCCTCCCCCAAACCACTGTCCTCGAGCCCTGGCAGCCCCAGTGTGTGTGTCCCAGTTCCTCCCTCACACACCCGCTGGTCCCTCGCCCACCAGGGAGCTGAAGCAGCACGTGTGACGGCACGGGGAACTGCTCAGAGCACAGAAACATGAAAAAGTAGCAGTCTTTTAACTAAAATTGCACATCCTTCATGCCGCCAGGAAGACTGGTCAAGCTTATTATGTTAGCCTTCATCCTGCATTAAATACAATACTTCAGATTATACAATCAAATCCCCCAGGAATGGGCAGGCAGAGGGATTAACAAACAACAGGCTCCAAAGGGGTTGTCACAGTCAGAACCGCACACGTTTGAGCAGAGAGAACTTGTGTGTCCTTTAAATTCACCCCCGCTGGAAACTCAGCTCCTCTTCCCACTCCCCAGGGACAAGGGGCAGAGTGGATCAGCCTCTTCTCAAGGACACTCACTGCTGCTCAGGAGCCCCAACAAGCAACTACCCCTTCAAAACTGCTCAGAGTAAAATGACTGGTTTATTCAGGCTGTACTATCTGGCTGCTCTTTCCTTGGGAGAGCCCCCACTCCGCCACTCAAGCTGTGTTTCTCATTTATGCTGAGCTTTGGCTTCAGTAACCAACCTCAGCCTGTGCAAACTCCTTCCCACAGGGAGGAGTCCTGGGTGAACCGTGAGTTTGGCTCCTCAATCTTCAGGCGTTATTATTTTATTATTGCTAGTACTAACACTTAGCACTTCACATGCTCCAAGTGCTCTGAAGGCGTATCTGTGCGAGCCTGGGCTGAAAAAAGCATCCATTAAAGTAACAACTTCTTACCTAACACAACTGGTCTTTTGCATGTGTCAGTTCAAATCTGTTTCATTTAGCAATAGTTTATAGTAAATGTTTTCCTGTATTTTCCTCATTAGTTCTGCTGAATCAATTAAGCCCTGAGATAATGAGCAGAACTCTACTCTTCTTTTACGCATCCTCAGTAAAAGCTGCCCTGAGCAGCAGTGCTGTGCTGCAGTGCTGTCCCCTCCAGCATCCCTCTCACATCTCCTGCTCTGCAGCCTCACCAGAGTCCACAAACAACACACACCTGTTCCAGCACCCAACCCACTGGGGGAGCTTGGCGTGGAAAGGACAATAAAACCCTTTTTGCTTACCAACTGAGACTCCAAATGCAGAAGCAACCAGGCCATATAGACGTGTCCTATGGGAGACAACACCACTTCCTCAGTGCACCCTTCCTCCACCCTCACCCGTGCCCTCATTCTGGGGTGGAGGAAATTCCAGTAAAGAGGTTAATCAGATGGTTATAGAAGTGCAAAGGATGAAGGTGTGAGCCAGGCACCCCTGGCCTGTGGCCAGCTCTTGCACACTGTCTCCTCTCAGAGGCAGCACCTGTAGAAGGCTAAAGGTGTTCTCCAGGCATTGCTCTGAAAGCACTGTGTCTGTTGACATCCCTACTGCTTCACCTCTGGAGGTCTTCCCCCACCTCATTCCCCTCCCAATTAGGAAATTAGGATGATAATAATTGTATCATTTTAGTAATTTCAAAAGTTGTTGCAAATCAATGTCCTACTGGATTCAGCAACTGAGCATCACTCTGCTTTGGTTAAAGTATGGAAGGCTTCCCTTTACTGCTTTATATTTTGTCTTTCAAGATTTGTACAAAGATCCACATCATCTATATCAGGCAATCTCCAGATGCAGATTTCTGTCCCCTCAAGCAGATATTTAGCCTCCATTTCCTTCCCATTTAATGACCTGCCACACAGGTTGGCCCTGTCCTGCACGAGCTAATTCCCAGGCTTGGATCCACTGCTCTCCAAGGAACCACAGGCAACAGCACACCAGTCCTGCTGGCTCCAAACCTCAACATCCAGGTCTGTGAGACAGACTGAAGAATGATAACAACTTGTCAGCCAAACGACTCTGGAAACTGCTATTTCATATTACATTAAACCCTCTCATCTTTCACCTCTCCCCTTCTTCATCAAGTGCTACCATTATACTGTAAAATTTCCCCAACCTTCCCAAGATGGTCACTCCACACGCTGCCATTTTTGGGAATGTGCCAGGTTTTCAATGGTCCCTTTTAATTAGGTGACCCACCAGAGATGGCACGTGGCCACGAGCAGCTCACAGCCTGCAGGATGTTGGCAGTGGGCAGCAGACGGTGGATGAAAAATCTAATAGCCAAAGGGCTTCTGCTCTGGGAGGGAGTTGTACACAGCAGCAAAATACCTTAAACAGAGATGTGACAGAAAGGGGAAGGCAAGTTCCAAATCTACTTCAAATAATAGAGGTATATGTCTTCAAAATCCAGACTTGCAGAAAATTTTGCTTCTGGGTTAGAACCAAAAGATTTGTATTCCAAACATATAAGCTACAGACATCTTATCACAGCAACGACCCTCCCGTGGCTCGGGCCCAAAGACAGGGAGCCTTGTTCCAGCAGCTGGCACAGAGCTGGCCAGGTTTGGTGGCTGCAGATCCACACGTGAGCCTGCAGTTTCACACTGGGATTTGTGTCTTGGACTTGATCACCCCACCCAGAGCTCCACAGTCCCATGGCAGCACCCTGGGAGCACAGCAGCACACCCAGGACCACAGCTCTGGCCGTGCTGCCTTGGGAGGAGGCTTACAGCAGAACAAGCACCCTAACACAGGAAAGAGCTTGAATATCCAAGTTTACCCCGATCCTGTTGCACACTGGTGAAAAAAGCACAGGCTGAGCAGCCTCTTGTCCCAGCCTGCAAGGCTGTTTGTCCATAGGTCCCTTCCTCTGATGGACTGGAGAGGAAGGCACAGGGGGTGGCAACAGCAGAACAGGTCTGCTCAGACCACAGCTCATCACTGCTGCACCTTTTGCTGCAGGATGTCACAGCCCTGCGCCCTCTCCTTGGAGACATCCTGGTCCCAAGCAGCGCGGACCTGCCCGAGGAGCCAGCACACGCTCCCCACGCTGGACAAGCCCTGCTGACACTCAGCAGGTATTGAGGTGAGGTCACCACAGGCTTTGCTTTCCACCCTTCTCACCAGCACAGCACAGCTGACAGGGTTTCTCCCGGGCTGTGTTTAACCCAGGCCGCGGGCGAGCCGTCCCACGCCCCCACGGCCTCGCTCCGCCGCGGCGCTGGCTGCCAGCAGAGCTGCTTGCCAGATGTTAGAAATTAGTGCAGCTTTCTGCTCAAAAGCGCCAATAAATTCTACGGCCTCTCCAAGTGGGAGATGCCGTAGACTGTCTGCCACCTCCTCCGCCCGCTGCAAGGAGTTACAGCCCAACTTGAAAAGAAAATACAGGACTCGAGATGGTTTCTTTACCAACACAACGGGAATCAAAACAAAACAAACAAACAAACAAAAGAAAAGAACTAGCAGAGCAGAATCTCTCCTGCAGACGCAGGGGTTGGTGCCCCTGGGGATGTGTGCTGGGGACAGTCAGACAGCAGCACTTGGGACCTCAATTCAAATCTTGACGCTGTCTCTCCTCTGATCAATGGCAAGGCATCGATCAGGCAGAGCTGAGCACGCACCTCCCTGCTGTGAAATGAGGGCAGCAGCACTGTCCTGGCACGGGTGCTGCACTGTGCCCAGGGCACACCATGCCAAAGGGACCTGGAGTGCACAGGGCTGCAGCAACACTGCAGGCACAGTCCTGCCACTCCTCCACCTGGG
>NW_008668946.1:63038-68941 GCF_000695815.1 Acanthisitta chloris
CAGCTGAGCAGTCACACTCCTGCAGCCGGAGCCGCTGGCCACCCCGGCGCACGCTGCGCACGAGCCTGGCCGGGAGCACAGCCACGCTGCTGTAGGTAGCTGCGGTGGTGCTCAGGTGGTTATAATTGATTGTTTCCAACCACCACTGGTTCCAGCTTGCCCAGTGTTTGCATTAAATTACCACAGCCAGGGGCTCAGACCTATTATGTTTCCAACAACTTGCTGGGAGAGGTCATCAGAGCAGCGTGTCACGACGGCGCAGCTGAACAGACGCCTGTTGGGATTTACGAGGCGTAGCGAGGTGTTTTTACAGCATCCCCAGGCTCCTGAACATATCTCATGGTGCCTTATTTGCCTCTACAGGTGTCCTCAGCCCCACCAGCCTCCTCACACAATCAGGCTTTGAAAAATCAGAAAAGAGATGGCAAATCCCTTCATTTCCACCCACTGAGATCCCACCCATGTGGGGTCCCAGGGAGTGGGTTCACATTCACTCATGGGAGCTAAACACCTGCCCTGAAACACCTGGGGCTACACAAACAGCAATGGCTGAAAATCCATGAATGAAGGGATTCAGTTACCATCTTCATACAATTGTATGAGCAGCTCTCCAGAGCGCTCCAGCATCCTCCCTACCATGCAGCTTCCACATCCAACAATGGCTTTAGCCAAAGTGCTCCTTTTCCTGTTTTCCACCTAAACCGTTACTTAGTTATAGGAGATTTGACAAGCTCAGTGGATCAAAGCTAGACTGAGTGTCTAGCTACCAGGAATGGCAAGGTCTGTGCTGTTGGCACAGATCTCCATGAACCAGAGAGGTGACTGTGCCCCCTCTGCCTCACAACATCTCCCCAGCCAGCAGCACTGGCCCAGGGCTCCTGGAGCAGGCGGGCACTGTGTCACAGCCACGAGCCACTTTCTGTTCCCTAAGGCAGCACAACTCCTGGTTTCCAGGCACAGAAACCTTTGCCACTTTGATCAAATTTCCCTTTGCAACTTGGGACCTGTTTGAGCTTGAGATGCAAAGCAGGGACGAGTCCTGGGGCACCCAGGAAAGTGTTCCCATCACCCACCTTCAGCCTGGAGGCATCGACCTGCTCCCTAGGAGACTCCCCTGCTTGGCACAAAGCATCAGGTCTGTGCCAGCCCTGGCAGTGGGAGAGCCCCCAGGCACTGGCAGCCCACAGAGCTGAGCCTGCCTTCCCAGGAAGGATGAGGTTCACACGGCTCCGGTTCTCCACTCCCAGCTGCCTGTGTGCACCTTGACTGCAGCACGTCATATTTCCACAAAAATTCCCAAGGAAACCTACCCAACAGTTAGCCACAACTCACTAGCACCAGGTGAGAGACAGAGCAGGAAGGCAGTGCTCAGGGCTGGGTCCAAAGCCAGGCCAACCTCGGGTTGTGGCTTGAACCTCTCCTCTGAGGCATCCCAGGTCCCACTGTCCCCTCTGTGGGCACCGTGGCCCCTCATCCCCAGCCTTTGTGTGGCAGATGAAGGGACACTGACCTTCCACCACCTGTAAAGCAACATCCTGAAGCAAAGCAGGTGAGAGTGGCACAAGCACAGTGCAGCTCTGCAGTACTGGGGCAGTGGCACCTTGGGGTGGTGCCAGCACCTCCAAGCAGCCCGCGCTGCAAAAACGCAGAAATTAGGTCTGCTATGAGAGCCCCTGCCTCATTTTTAATGAACAAATTAAGTGTAAATTCCCAGTTTCCTTTCTGTCACTAATCCTCTGGATTTATTTGAGTAGATGTAAGGTTAGAGCACATTTAGTTTCATGTTTGGAATTTCTAAATTAGTATAAACCAGCACTTCAAAGTAACTTAGCTCCTATAAAACCCAATCCCATGGAGATGCCACAGTATATTTGGACAGTAAGTAGATGCTTTGTCATATTCCCACGTGTATATGAGGTTTTTTTTTCTTTGGGAACATTTTCTGACTGGTTTCAAACCACATTTCCATGCCCAGGCACACATATATACAGAGACTGTTTATACAGTCTACCCAAGGAGTTCTTTTTATTTAACAACCCGTTAAAGTACTGCTCACTGGTGGGTATCTCATCATTACACCCCCAAACGCTGTGCTCAGTGACCATGCAGGATCTGACACAAAGCCACAAGAGCCAGAAACTTGAGAATTAATGCTGAAACGCATCATTATCCCATGCCACTGTGCCTATGATTTTCAGCAGAGGAAACAAACTGGATTTTCAGCCTTTTTCAAGCTGCAGACCCCAAAACATTTCCCAGGAGAGATGCAGATCCCTGGCCAGCAAATCTAAGCCTAATGAATACAAGTCTGTTTTCCCAAGGTACCTCTCTGTGAGTTTTGAGGAGAGCATGGGGCTCATGCAGAAACCACAGACGACACTGAGTCCGGCACAGCCGCGAGCGTGGGATGAGGTTTCCAGTTCAATTTTCCTCAAGTGAGCTTGCTCATCACACAGTGTGTTTTACTGTGTCCAGCTCAGACCCCCACATCAGCCACTGCTTGGACACCAGGAGCAGGAAGGTTTGTAGAGAGCCAGAACACCTACTGAGAGACAGGACAGTGGCAAGAGGACACAGTGGGCTTCACTCAGCTGGGACGTGACAGCGATGCCGCGTGGCTGAGGGAACAGCCAGGCTGACCTTTGTTTTCTGTGGCACTGAGGGGCCAGGCTGGGATGCCCCACGGGCCGCTGCTCTCGGGCCAGCGGGAAGCTGGGGATGGGTTCTTCCCTGCTCTGCTTTCCCAACACTCCAGAGTCCCACAGCTGTGCCGTGCTCCAGCCACACAGTCAGTGTGACCTTCAAACCCACTGGGCCTTGATCCTGCTGGGGCAGAATAGCTCAAATATGAAGTAAACCCACGCAGTGTCCTCGGAATTTGATAAGCTCTGTCAGCGCGTTGCTGCAAACGCCGCCACAGGCAGATTGCTCCAGAAAGCTCATACTCCTCTTCCCTTCTGGGGGCTCGAGTCCAAATTCCACACGGGCTTTGAGTGGGCAAAACGCCGCAGTGACTCCGTGCAAGTATTCCATTTTAGCTGCATGTGTTACGAAGACCAGCGTTTGACACAAAATTCATTATAAAAAGCTATTTCTGCTGAGGGGAAGCAATCCTAGAGCTCACCCACTCACTCTCAGTACAAGAACCCAACCTAAATCCTTCCCTCACACATCCTCCTTCCCAGCCTGAGCTGCTGCTGCAAATTCATCTCCTCGGTATGTGACTTTTCAGCAATGCTCATTGAGAACAACCAACAGCTCCCACTCCTGACCCAGACCATCCTCCACTCACATTTTCTCCAGTCTCACAAAGCCGTTAAGTATGTGCTTAATTCTAAGTTAGAGCTTCCATCAAAGCAAGGGGCTGTTCCCAGGCCAAGCTGGAGACTCCCCTTGCCCAGCCTGGGGGGCACAGACCATCCAGCTGCTCTGGTTCTGCTGCCAGCCAGCAGAGATGTGCTGTCCCAGGTCCACCTGCCCCATCTGCCCTGCACAGCCCCCTGCGTGGCCAGTCCCACATGGTCACAGTGGGAGCTGAACAAGTGGCCATCACCACACCAACCTGCACAGGGATGAAGCCCCCAGTTCTGTGCTGGCCTCCCTCGGAGCTGTTGGCACAGCACTGAGGGGCAAGGAGCCTGGCCCTGCACCAGCCAGCGCCGAGCGGGTGCTGTGGGCACACCTGGCGTGGTGTGTGCCCACCCCTGAAACTCCTCGCTGGTGGGCGAGTGCTGGAGCTGCCTGGCTGAGTCACAGCGAGTGCTGCAGGAGAGGAGCATTCAATTAGACCCGAGAGCACACAAGGGGGCAATGATTTTCCTTTCACACCGCATTACGCCTAACAGCCCGTGCTCCGGATTTGTAACAACCCACTACTCCAGCTGAACACGCGCTCGGAATGAATCAGGCCAGCGTTAAGGGCTTTTTTTTCTTCCAAGAGGAGCTGAAAACCCAACGCCTGGTCCTTGGGAAGGACTAATGAGCCACACTTGCTAACACCAGATCACCTATCAGTGATGCACAGACAAAAGGAAAACTGGAAACGCACTAACGGGAGGAGAAGTGGAACTCACAACAGGAAGGCAGATAGATACAGAACTGCTCTGCCAGATCAGCTGCTGCTTTAATACATTTTCCTGCTGCATTTCCAGGGCTGGGACACAGAATGTATTAGAGTAGTGCAGTGTCTTAAAGGTGGAAACTGATGTTAGGTTTTCGCAGCACAAAGGAACACAATATCACAACTCTTCTCTTGGCACCGCCACTCTGGGACTTGAAAACGAAAACAGCTCGTTAACTTGTTGGCAATTCTAATGATGAAGTAAAAGGCAGAAAAAGAGAAAGGCTCTCGTTCTGGCTGGTAGGAAGGCTTCCCAGCAGGCTCGGTCAGCGGTTTTAGAGGAATATGCTTCAAATAAATGGGAAGTGTAGAAATATTAGGCATGAACGAATATTAATGTTATGCTTCATTTATATCCTGCTGTACTTGACATCAAAGGATCTCAAAGCAGCTTTACAAATGCAATCTGACACTACATGAGTTGGGTTTCTGAATAATGGTAATAAATACAGGAGTATGTGGGAAACCAGGAAACTGAGGTACCTCGGGTACCGACTGGTTCAAGGCCAGTGACACAGCAGCAGTGTCAGCTGGGACTAGAAACCCAGTTTCCCCATCCACCCTATATCACCACCAGTCATGCTGCTCTCTCCACATAAACACAGTTTATTGCAGCCTGATCTCACCACACACAGAGGGTTCCCACTGTCTACCAATGGATTGGCAATGCTTGGTGATTCCAGCTCACACCCCTGACCCTCACATCCCCTGTCACACACCCCTTTGGGAACACAGCATCCTTCCCAGACAGCCTTTGTGATCACTGACAACAGGCTCCGGGTAGCCTTCCCTACAGTGCAACAGTGTGACAGGCCAGGATGGAGCAAAATCTCATCTGTGCTGAGTCTCCCTGGAGTCACTCAGGAATCAGCTGCTTAAATACCTTACTGGATACAGCACTTGATACTTTTCAACATCAACAAACTGGTGCTCGTCACGATTACTTTCTATACTGCACAAAAGTTAGAATAATCAGTATCCCCCCAGCAGTCCTGGGGCAGCTCAAGGGCGATGGGTGCTTCTGCCACTGACTTCCAGTTACGACCAGGTGGTTGTTCACTCCCCGAACGCCTCCAGCAGCCCCAGCCCTGACGCTGCCTCCTGACCCGCCTGGCAGAGACAGCTCAATCCTGCCAGGGGCTGATCCGCAGGGATGCTGAGCATCAGTCACAGCCAGCAAGAACTGCGGGTGCCTTCACATCCTGCAAACAGGATTCCTGACTCCCAGTGACTCCTCTGAGAGCCGTGACCACGCCAAGGTGCCAAGACTGAGCTCCCAGTGTTTAATGCACCGCATCTCTGTGGAATTAACTCAAAAGCCAGGACAGCTACCAGATTTCCTGGCTGTCAGGCAGCTTGTACTTTGCCACCAGGGAAAAACTATTCAACTTTGCTAGAGCTGGTCTATGAACCAGTGCATTAAGACTACATATTTTACCACAGCGTGGAGATGCCACACTAAACACTCCGGTTACCATGGGAAACCTTTCTCTCTTTGCCACTGGCAGTGCACAGGGAAGCCCGAGCCCAAATGCTCTATCTCGCCTTTGAAATCAAACAGATGTTTTCACGATCTTTGATGGAGCTGAGTTGTGCACCCTTCCCAGAGGAAGGGAAAAATGCAGCGTTAAAGCAGCCCTTTTTTCTTCTCTCTCTTTTTTTTTTTCATTTCCCAAGCATCGCATATTTTCAGTGAAAGGGGAAACAGACATCTCTGTCTGGCGCTAACATTTACGGCCACTCGGTAACAAATTGTGACAGCAGCAAACTTCTGCCCCGAACG
>NW_008668947.1:0-254 GCF_000695815.1 Acanthisitta chloris
GATAACTGGGAAAAGGTGGTAAGAGTACGTAAGGAAAGATGTGGAGAGTAAGTGGTAAAATGAATGAAGGAAAAGGGATGGAAGTAGCTATTTAGGTAAGAGATGCTGGCACCATGATGCAGGGTGCTTTGACTGTTACTGTAAGAAACAAGCTGGTTAAAACTGCTCCACTAGCATATAAGAATGTGATAATGAGACAAGGAACCCCCTTGATATGGTAATAGAAAGACTTCAGCAATTAGGTGCCCTTGGGG
>NW_008668948.1:0-10174 GCF_000695815.1 Acanthisitta chloris
CTAACTCTACCACTCCAATCAAATCCACTGGCATGTTACATTCAGTTCACCTTTGCCACAGATGTTACAGTGTCTCAACAAACCATAGCCATCTGTAAAGTCACCTTCAATAATGTGCATTTGCTGTCCCTATGTGTAGCACTGTCATTCAGCGACACAACCATCTTTGCAGTGCCTGACCTCTGAGAACTTTACGCTAACTCCAGTACTAATTATAATATAGCCTCAAACAAACAGAAGTTCCTTGTCCATAGCAGCAACCTTCATCTAACCCCAAATGCCTTTCAGAGTCCTGTAATAAACAAGCTCTGGCTACTCTAGTCTCAAACTCCAGCTGTAGATCTGATTGTTTCCCAAATTTAAACAATGCTCTGCAGTTTGATATCCACACCCCACACATCAGCAACTGGATTCACACTTCTATTGACTGTTTTCAACTCAGCCTCCAGTTCTTCCCACACAACTCAGTGGCCTGGCAGAGACTGTGGATACTTGACTGGACTTGAGACATTTGGCCAGACCACTGATAAAGGGAAGTGAAGTTCACCTTGCACAGCTTATGGATTACTTTTAGTGATTAGCTCCCTGTTGTGACCCATTTCATGTTTTAATACTTTGCCCTGAAATATTTTCAACTTCTAAAAATAGAACTAGAGTGATGTTGCATATAATAAGGGAAACAGCAAGAAAAAAATAATCTGTAAATTCCAATTCTCCGCCAAAAACTTAAGGATTGATGCCTGCTAAAGCTTTGCTCTCCCACCCGTGGTTCTTGTCTTGCTTTCCCAGAGGTGAGAGATGGCATAAGTATCTAAAAACTTTTAAGTGCTTGCATGTGAATTTAAAGGTGAAATTCTAAGCACATGTTTTTTAAAAATATAAATGTTCAGCATGCAAGGAAAAGCAGATGAGAAGGAAATTATGAGTTAAGGATTGATGCCTGCTAAAGCTTTGCTCTCCCACCCGTGGTTCTTGTCTTGCTTTCCCAGAGGTGAGAGATGGCATAAGTATCTAAAAACTTTTAAGTGCTTGCATGTGAATTTAAAGGTGAAATTCTAAGCACATGTTTTTTAAAAATATAAATGTTCAGCATGCAAGGAAAAGCAGATGAGAAGGAAATTATGAGTTGAGTGTTTAAATATAAATGTTCAGCATGCAAGGGAAAGCAGATGAGAAGGAAATTATGAGTGTGTCCAGATCAAAACTGCAGGAGCATCAGATGCTCTACCAGTTGCTGGAACATTGACCTTAATAAAGCTACAACAACTCACACAAGCTGAGCTCTGCAGCACAGAGCAGGGAGAATGATAATGGCTTTGAACTGTTTTGCAATATTTTTCACTCCTCCCTAATGCAGGATATAGCTATGTTGGATGTACATAGACTGCCCAGAATGAAGAATTAGAATGAAAATAATACTACATTGGGTAAATAAGAAGAGTAATCAGCATTCCAAGAATGTCTTTGCTGTGATACAGTAAAATAAAGACTAATATTTAATACCAGTGTATTATAATTTTTGTCTGCTCTCCCAATCATAGACCACTTAGAAAAGCATTTTTCCATCATCTCATAGCGATAATTTATTCTAAAACTTTCATCATAAACTGGAAAATCCAACAGATTTTAATAATAACAGATGGCTATGAAGTGAATATGGAGCTGTATTTCACTCCTGGGGCTTTGTGGCTATTCAGAAGCCACTTGAATTACACGCTCATGGTTAATAACATCAGCAGAACTACTCCAGTTAATTACAGCATTATAGTTACTCCATAGCTCTCTATTATGCTTTAAGTCACAGTAAGAAAAGGGCAAGCATATAATCCCTCCAAAGACATTGTACTACCCGTGTTAAAAAGACTGAAAAAGCTTCATAATTGTAGAAAAAATGTAAACCTCAGTATGGAACAAGAGATATTCTTTACTGTCTCTTGCACAGAGCAGCTTAATTGACAGTAATTCCAGCCTGGCCAGATAGCAAACATTGTATTGCTTCTCATCACAGGCTAGTAAAAAATGAAGTGTTGCCTCTTGCCCAGAGCAGGGAGGGAGGAAATGGGAGGTGTAATGAGTATGTAGAAAGGACTCTCAGGAAGCTTTGAGCTGTCTCCAGTTTAATACAGCTTTTTCTCCTGATTTCCTCCCATTTTCTACATTTTTGTCTCTTTTCTTTTCTTTTTTTTTTTGAAGGAAACAGATATATAAAGCCAAATACACTAGTACGCTTTGTTCATCAAATAGTTCAGACAAATCAAAATAAAGTCATTTCACCTAGAAAATCTAAAGGAGTTTCTTAAGAGAACTTTTTGACAGCAAGGCTGTAAATTATTGACTTAGCTTTTTCATTAAAAATAAAAGGACAAACTCTTAAAAGCAGGCTTCATTTCAGAGGAAATAAAACTCATGACTAAAAATTAAATTGACAACCCCAAAAAAGTCAGTTCTTAAGATACTTTTCCAGTCCTTCTGTTGGCTCAGTACCCCTTGTAGACAATGGACCAGCAGGGTTTTGCCTATTGTATTCCTTCCCACCTTTAGATCCTCTCTTTACACTCCAAACTCAAGAGATGGGGAATGGCAGAACTACAAATCTATGTATCAGGGATAAGACAGAGGAGTCTGTGGATTAGTCTAGGAAGTACTATTTAAACATATATCAGTGGGATTTTTTTAAAGCAGTATTATAAAATGTGTGCTTTTCCCCAGCTTGAACCAAGCTTCCTCTGGATGCAGTGTCTCTGTGAGGAGGAGCTTGTTCTCACCTGCCTTGCCACACTTACAGAGAGGCAAAAGTCACAGTCTTGCATTTAGCTCTCCCTTCACATGCCAAACTGTGTGCTTGAAGTGTTTTGGCTATTTTAGAACAAAGTCTGGGAAATAATGCTATTTTTCCATATAGCAGCACTGGCCTTTTTGCAGTGAACATTGTACTTGGCTAGGATATGGAGTCATTCCTCAGTATATTGTATAAGTATTTCAAGGCCTTGACTGATCATAGGAACAGCTCTACCTGACATGCTAATAAAAGTAAATCTTATTTTCAGCACCTTCCCAAAGTACAGAAGGCATATTTCTGATCCTTTGGAAAAGAAGGCCTCTAAAATGTAAATAATTCACAAATGCTAAAATGTCTCCTTCATTGAAATGATATTTTAGAGTGTAGCTATATTTAAAAGTGCAAATGAGTGTTATAGATGACTTCCACTTCATTAAAATGTGTACATTCATAAAACTGATGCTGGAAAACTTTGGATCATAACATATAGTGTGTGTTGAAGCTGGCATTTTAATTCTAGCTCTAGTTCCAGCTGTGGAATCTATGCCTTTGAAGTACTCACAGCTGGGGTTGAAGCTCCTCTCTGCAGACAAAGAAACCCACTGTCTTAAAACATTGGCTTTAAATTTGCTGTAGCTTCATTGGAACTTGACTTAAGGAGTTGTTTCTCAATGCAGAGAGACATCTCTGCATCCACTTCAGAGGCAGGTGATACCGTGTCTTCAGCCTCAGTTGTAGTGATAGCCCACTCCCATAGCAAAGGTAAGGCACCAGCTTTAAAACACGGGTTAAAATTCAGTTTACAGCTATGTTACTCTTAGGCACAAAGACTTTAGCTTAAATTAGAGCTTCTTTCCCATGCAAAATGTCAGTTAATCAATTGCAATATTTCTAATGTAGCTGTAGCCCTCCTATTTGAATACCTCTGCCTGCAGCTCAGCAGGACTTTTTCCAGAACAAGCAGAAAATAAGCTCTCAAGGTTCAGGCTCCTTGGTTTAACACAGCAGGGCTTTCTCTGCTGAGCTGCCCCTACCTGCCAGCACTTCAAAGAAGCAGTCGCAGCAGGGGCCATAGCTGAAACTGAAAGCAGTGGTTTGATCTAGCATGGGAGATTTCACCAGTCTTCAGCCTTGAGGGCAACTTGTTCATTTAAAAAATATATTTAAAGTGGAATATTGCATGGCTGTTATAAGACCTTGAAGAGAATAATCATAGCCACATGTTCTTTCCCTCTGGTCAGCTTTGTGAGCAAATGAAATAAAAAAACAGAAAGGAGGAAGGGTACACTGTTCCAGAAACACTGTGTTGACCCCATTTCTGTTCTGCACCTCCAGAGCAAGAGTATGGGGAGGGCTGAACCACAAAAGTTGTTTGGGCTCTTTGATGTCATTTTATGATGTACAAAGACAGCATCATTTGAGACATTACTTTAATTCATGGTCTTAATTAAAAATATTAGGAATGTTGGGTTATGCTGAGATTTTTGTGCTAGTGAACTGATTGTGGGAAGGTTTTCAGAGACTTTGAGAATGTCTTTTGTTTCAGGATAAAAGATAATGTTGACTTTAACATAGTTTAAGCCCATGGATTTAAAGATATTTAGGTATTTATTTCCAATTGATTTCCAAGTTAGAGGGAATAAATGGCTTTGCTTTTCTTATGATAGGAGAGAACAGCATGTGCATCTCTTATGTGTTTTGTATTATTTTACTGACTATAACGCTGATATGATAAATGCCAAGTGACTTTATACATACGGGATTTCTCCACAAAAGTTATTCTGGTCAGGCCCACAGACATGTTTTTCTGCCAGCAGATCTAGGAACTATGGTAGTTCATTCAGTGATTAATGAGCATCTGTATTTACAGAATGTTGTGTGTCATGGTCTAAATTAATACATTATCATAATTTCATGTTTTACGGAACACATTCTAAATTATAGACTCACACTGGATGAGTCCTGTCACTGATCATAGAATCATAGAATATCCTGATTTGGAAGGGACCCACAAGGATCACAGTCTCAAAGAGATGGGTAAGCTAGGATGGAGAGCTGGCTAGCTACATAATTGACATCTATAAATGCTATAACAAAGTATATATACTAGCTAGTGGTAAGCAAACTAGTTTAAGCTAAGTTAGCTATTTTTTTACAAGACTTTACAAGGCCTGGTAGCTACAGAGCATTAATGCAGTAACATTTTCTTGGTATCTGGAGTGCCTAAAAATAACCACAACAGAAAATGAAGTAGAAGCTGAGCTTTTCTACAGGAAAAAAAAAGCTTTTTCGCAGATCCTTATAATTTCTGTTGGGGTGGTAGGTGAAGCTGCAGGCCCCCCACTCTTTGTGGATGTTGTGAGGTGAACCTAACTGGTGGACCCAAATCTGATCAAAGGAGTGCCATAGCTTAAAAAACCCCCCCACCATCCCACTCCTCCCAAACTATGACCTTGTGATGCTGCTGAAAATAACATCTGAAATACAGCTTCTGTCCTAGCCTCTGTGACATGCAAAACCTGAGGGGTTTGCAAGCCTGTAAATAAGAATTAAATGGCCTCCCTTATGTTCCCTGTGAATTTGAGTTCTTCCCTGAAGCCAACAGATTAAAAAAGTGAAATGTGTTTATGCCTTCAGATGAAAACTACAAATTAACAAAATTCAACACTTAAAGCAAAATTAGATGCTCAGCTATTACTGTCCTCTGAACTGCATAGTCCCTCTACCAGTCACAGGGTGCAATGCTCTGGGTGTGTCAGGAGCATTAAAGTATGTATGGGATGTGATAAGATCCCTTCTAAAATGCCTTTAGAAGAATTGGAAAAGAATAGACTAGAAGAGCTGCGGCATAATAAAATATGCATATACCTATATGATTCATCCTCATAGACAAGGTAAATGAGGGTTAGATAAGAGGTCAGTAGAGAGGATTAAAAACTGGCTGAATATCCAGGCCTGAAGGGTTGTCATTAGTGGTGTACCACAGGTGTTGATACTGCGGCCAATGCTGTTTAATATCTTCATTAATGGTCCACACCATGTGGCAGAGCGCAGCATCAGCAAGTTTTCAGGAGAGAGAAAACTGGGAGGAGTTGTTCATACAGCAGTTGGTTGTGCTGCCATACAGAGGGACCTCAACAGGGTGGAGAAATGGTCAGAGGGGAAACTCATGAAGGTCAAGAAAAGGAAATGCAGAGTCCTGTGCTTGGGAAGAAACAACTCCATTCACTAGTCTGTGCTGGGGCTGGAAAGCAGCTTGGCAGAAAAGGTCCTGGTGGACACCAAGTTGACATGAGCTAGCAATGTGCCTTTTTAACAAAAAAGACCAGATGCATCCTCAGTGCTGCCAGCAAGGTTGAGAATGGTGACTCAGCATCAGTGAGGCCACATCTTGAATATGGAACAGGCAGTGTGGAAAGAGAGTCAAAGGGAAGAGCAGGAGAAATATAAAGAAGAAAGAAGGTAAAGCTTCAAAGTCTGAGACACAAAGATCTAAAACAAAAGACTGATTTGGGGAGTTGTTTCCCATTGTCAATTGTAGTAATTGCTCTCAATTACCTAAGACATATTTTGAAACAAAACACACAGTCCTGGCAGCACATGAATTGCTCTGTTCCTTATAACTGAATTGGTCTGCAGCAAAGGGAATACATTCCAGTGCTGAATATTTCCTTTCTGTGTGTGCTGTTGAATCCTGATGGAACACATACACTTCTAGGCAGTTGTTATGAGTCTACGTGCTGTTAGATGTTTGCTACAGAGGTGAAGAGGGTGGGGATGGCTAAGAACATCAAATGGACAGTGATGCTACCCAGAAGCAAAGCCATGCTAAAATGAAGATAAAGAGGTGGCATTAATGGTACAATGTTGCAACACCATTGTAAGTGGTGTAAGTGAGGTAAGCTGAGCAGAAGTTAAGATTCTCATTATGGATAAGAGGCAAGATATCTCATAGTAGAAGAAAGATGCATCACCTTATTAGGGAATGAAATTTCCTTTGGGCACAATATCTCAACAGCAATCACAGAAGTCCCTTTCTGTCTTTGCCTCTCAGTTCTGTCAATATTTTTTCAAGAGGCAGCCATAAATTTGGAGAAGTATGCAAAAGAAAAGAAAAAACACATAAAATAGTGCAAAGGTTTTGAATCCATCTCCCAGAAGAGTTGTTCACTTTGAATGCTTACACAGGAGAAGTATTTTTAGGGATAATTTGTGACATGGTAATAATTTAAAGTCCGTTTATTATCGTGGAAAAAATCCATTGGCTCCAGGTTATTTAAAATGTATTCTTAGAGCTATCCACTAACATATGACTCTGGCACTGCTTTGAAAAACTTTATATTCAAAGGTCCCAGTTGAAAAGAAACACAGGAGGCAGTGTTTCCCAGTGAAGGACATCTGAGCAGGACTTGGGAAGCTTGCATTCCTTGCTAGGATGTGCTACTGAATCCCTGTGTATGGCCTTGGGTAACTGACTCTGGCCATGCATTCAATGCATTTGAGCTGGCTTCAAAATCAAGTCTTGACTTTGTTGCCCACAGTTACTCCCAGAGGTTCCTACAAACTAACTCTAGAATGTTGCAGCTGTTTTTCACAGCTATTGGAAGGTTCTTAGTTGCATGTGTGCAATTTGTTTCTGACTTCACTGCCTCCATCCATCCCCTCAGCACTGGCAGTGGCATTGTATGACTAGCATGAGGCTGATGGCTCTTGAGCCTTCTTTAAAATCCCAGAAATGCTCTGCTGGAAAAACAGATGAGGTTTATGTACAGAATACTAGAGGTAAATGCAGTGGAATTAAGGTCACCCTTCAGGAATCATCCTGGAGGGGTGCTGCCAGAACTAGGAGATAAAGTGGGAGACGGAGGTTTCAGGAAGGATGAAAGTAGGAGGCAGTAACAGATTAGATGTGGAAATGCTGTGAGACTGCCATGTAACCTTTAACATGAGCAAAGCATAAAATTAACATCAATAATCAAATGCAGTAACAGCTAAGTATTGAGTGCCAAAGAGAGATTGGCAAATATTCAGGTACAATACTTACTCCATGTTCATGATTCCTGATTCAGGGAAAAAACAATCTTCAAAAGAGTCTGTGCTGAAAAAGTAAATATATTTATTTAGAGTCTTTAAAATATAGATGTATGCATTTGCAGTACTTAGTTTTTATTTTGCTTTTTTTTCCCTCCTTTTCTGAATACTTTTTGCTAAACTAGAAAAAAACTTAATTTGAATTATCCTCTATTCTAAGGAGAAAATGTTTCAATTTTGTCAGGTGTTAATCTGTTTGAAGATGTGATGATGACTATGACCAGCATCAGAAAGTGTATAGCATGGTCATGTTTTTAAAGGTGGCCTCAATGATATCTACTTGTACCTGAACAAATTTTCATTTATGCACACATTGTTCTACCATTACCATCTGTGCAGTCAGTAATGGTATTTGTACATAGAGATCTGTATTTATATGAGAATTTGTGAAGAGAAATTGAAGTTCTACGAACCAAGCATAAATTTTGAAAAGTATCTCTGAAGACCTAAACATTGTGGGTCTGGGAAACAACTTGGTCACAAATGTGGGAATTAAAGTAAGTGTGCATATACCAACACACACAGAGTGTTAAAAGTTTGGTTTTGCCATTTTGTTGGGGAATCTAAAATTCTAAAAGCTGTTTAAGAGTTGTCAGCTATTGTATTGCCAGGACTTTTAAGCTGATGACTCAATCAAATTTCCAATTGTCTGCTTGTCTCTGCCTGATATTTCCTAATAGAAGCCTCAGTAGTCATGTAATTTTGACATAAAAATGGAATTTATACATTTTCCATTTACTCTGTCTCTATCACTGTCCACTGCCATTATTTTCTATCAACTTAATAACTGTAGTGTGAGTAAAAAACAGTCTTGCTGTGCAGCTACTTGTTAAATGGCAAGGACTTGCAACCCTATGTATACCAACTGTTTCTGAGCTTTCTATTATCCTCACGCTATTTTACATTTTCTTTTTAAATTGGCCTTAAATTCGTGGACAAAAATTCTTAAGCTCTCTGTTTACCCATGAGTGCACATTCAGTTTCATTTAAAATGCCTTGACCCAATTTTAGCTATTGCTGAATGGTATTGGTAGTGAAAAAAAATGTTTTATTTTTCTACAGTTAAATTTCTCCTGCTGCTTTTCTGTACTGATTATATTTCTTCAGTCTTTGTGAGATTCTTGGTCGATTTCTAGGGCAGGTTCCTCTTTATCTGAAATCACAGTAATGTGTTTGTGATAGTGTTAATGGCCAATGATGTCTTATGATTTACAGTAAGCAGTGTTGGTAGAAGCAGATGGACATCTGAGAAAAAGAGTTCCTTAATTACTTTTTAAAATTAGAAACAATTAAAATTCCAGAAGATGTGCTAGAAACAGCACTTTTCTCTAAATGGCTCCCTTTTAAAAATTCACCAGAGTGTTGACTTCTCTTATCACATACCAAGAGAAGAAAAGTGATTTTTCCTGCCTTAAATATTGGACATTATGCTTCAGGCATCTGAAAAGTCCTTAATATTCTGAATGAAGCTACCTGAAAATTGGCTATCAAATGAGATATAGTATCAAAAGATCATTTATGAAAGAACTGGGCCTTCATTTTCTCTAGTATTTTGTACTTGTTAAATTTGTTTCAAAGTATTGAAAGCTGGCATGAGCCAAATTGTAAACTTATTATAACTCACAATGTTTCAAATGAGTGGTTTATTAAGAGTTTAATAATTACATAGATTTATGTAATAATGTCCTTTATTTTTGGAATATTTCTAGGTATTTTGGTGTAGATTGATGCTTAAAAATACAGGATATAAATTGGAGGACAAAAAGAGCAAAATCACATAAAAAAATTAAACTTTAGAACTTTTTTGCAGCTTGCTTTGAGAATATTGAAAGACTGAGGTTGTCAGTAGTGGGGATGTAAGATGAAGTAGGGAGAAAACTTTGAGAGCATTAGTGGATTCAACTAAGAAAAAATCCAGGAGTAGAAGTCATCTAAACCCTAGTCAGCTGAATCACAGAAATACCTGTTTATTTCCTGTAGCCTAACCTACCCGGAAATCACTCAGAGCAGAGAAGTAACATCATAGAAAGTTCCCCTACACAAGTGTTGTGATAAGGCACTTATTTTTGGCAGTCTACACCTACAGAATTTGGGTGGCTGATTTTACTGTGGGTCTGGTGGCCTTCGTAAATAAAATCCTTGGAATGAATAGAGCTAGTGAAATTACCAGCCATGCCTGTTATTGATTAAGAAAATGTTTTGCAATCATTTAGACTAGTAAACTTGGCCAAATTTGTAAATGTAGATGTTCCATGGATGAAAGGAGGAGTAAGTGACAACAAACTGTAATTGCATGTCTGCTTT
>NW_008668948.1:10193-19811 GCF_000695815.1 Acanthisitta chloris
TGCTGGGTCCTCTTGATGTGCTTTGCACTGCCTTTCTCCATCTGCCCATCAAACACAAGAACATGGAAACGTGCAGCACAGTGCTCAGGAGTCAAGGAGAGTGTCTGTTTCTTTTGGCTAAAACCCATGTGGCACAGAGGCCTCTTGCCAAGCAAACTGATGCAGGGCACATGCCAGTCATGCCCCTCTTCTCAGAGGACCATCTTAGTAAAAAAAAAATAAAAATAATCTAGCCTTCTATAAGCTAGGCTCAGATGGGATGTTTCTATTCAACTTAAAAAGAAACAAGGAAAATAAAATGCCTCAAGCCACCAAAAGCTTGTCAAAAGCATAACTAAGTGTAATGAGAAAATGAGAATTAGCTTTTATGTGCTGTCTAAAGACATGACTACTCAACATATGAAGCATGGTTAAAAGGTCAGCCAAGTACTATTTGCTAAGAACAATGAAAAATGATCAAAATGTTTCATTTATTGTTACTTAAATGCAATTTCAAAATGAAAGTCAAGGAATAGGATGTGAAAAGGTATAGACTTGCTTTTGTTTTAGCTCTGTTGCACAAAAGGCATCAGATTTCCTGGGGCTTTTGCTTTCACAAGAAGGATGTGCAATGCAAACACATTTCAGACCTCTGCAGGAAATTTCATGAGTTGTTTTTCCAAACATCAGACTGGAGCAAATCACAGGAACCTGCATTATCCTTAGGGTGATCCAGTATATTAAAATGCTGAGCATTTCAAAATGTTTCATTTTATAACTGAGAAGGTCCCTGTCTCTTCCTGTGGTTAGTTAGTGCCAGTTTGTTTTATTAATAACTTGCTAGATAGTACCTTCTAGTTAGTGCTCTAAGGTTTTTTTTTCCATTGCTATTTGAATAGGAAAATATACAGGTTCTTCAGGACATTTAAATTTTTCTTAAGAAAACACAAACAAACCCAACAGAAAATAACCAAAACAAAACCTACATGGAGTTGTTGCAGAAAACAAATTACTTATTTTCCCCCCAGTCAAAGGTGAGTTAACAAACACATAATTTACTTCTGAAAATGGAACATAATCTTCTAAAATCATTCAGACACCTTTGAAAAAAGGATTTGAAAATCGAGCTGACAGCATAGCCAGATTCCTTGTCAGCACCACTGAAGGAAGAACTGAAGAATTTGGTTTTCAGTTCTGTAAATAATTAACTCAACCTGTCTCTTATATCAGTTTCCATAAACAGCTAAAAATATCTGCCAGGATCCAGATCTTCATGCAGAGACTGTGACAGTACAGAGGCATTGTGTAAACCTGTGCTGGTTTGAGCTGAAGTAGAGTTAACTTTCTTCACAGAGGCTAGGATGGGGTTATATTTCAGTGGTTATCATCACTGGCCATCTGTATTCTCACAATAAAGTTTACTGGAAGTGGGTGAAAGTTGCTGTAGGCACTACTATATGCCTGGTTCAGAAAATCAGTTGTGCAATTCCAGTTAAGGTGCAGGAATTGTTGGGAAGCTTAATTTTTATGCTGCCAGTGTCCTGCTCTATCTCCTTTTGAAGTTCTTCATGTGCAAGAAGGAAGAGTGGTAGAAACTTAGTCATTTCACCAGCAAATGAAAACCAATTGTCAAGTGGCATTGTCAAGATTTCTTTCAAAGACTGTCTTCACAACAACAACAACAAAGAGTTACATGTAGGAGGAAGCACTTATTTATCTGATTTAAATGAATACAATCTGGTTTCACTAATTTGTTTCTGGCAATAATTAGCATGTTGCTCAATTTATTTTAATAGCACATTAATTCGATTCCTGCTCTTGCCAGAAACACAACCAGAAGCTTCACAGTGACAAAATATATCTCTAATAGGAGCTGCCAGAGTTCTCTGTAAAGACAGTTATTTAGGAAATTATTTGCATTGGTTTATTAAGTGTAACTTTATAATGCAGTTCTAATACATTGCTTTTACCCAGAAACATCAATTAGCAATGCAGAAAACACATACAGTGAAATTAGGCAAAAAAAGTCCAGTTGCTTGGTAGGGATCAACTGATTTTCTTAACAAAGAAGGGAAGAAACCAGTTAAAATGCAGACATGAACTTTTGCTCTATGCCATGAGGCTGCCCAAGGTGCTGGGCTGTTTCTAGGACCTTCATCCCATGAAATTCACATTTCAAGTCATAGTAGGTATCTGCTGGAACAAAAGCAGACTGCGGAACACAAGCTAATCCCTTGGCTAAAACTCTGTCTTCACCAGAAACCTTTTAAAAGCAGAAGAGCATAGGAGGAATCAAGGGCAACTCACAGGTGCTTTCCTTCAGGGTGTGGGTTCGGAGCTAGCACAGCGCCATGGTGGTTTCTCCTGGGAGACAAAAATGTGCACCCTTGCTAAAAGCTTCACGAGGCTGTTTGGAGGTCAGTGATACTGATAGGTTGAAAGAGTGCAAGTGGACAAATATTCTGCAAGGTTTTGGTGAGTTTCCTGTAAATGGCCACCACAGCCTGGGCACCAATCAGCACTGAGACCCAACTGGTGGATACTCAGTGTTTCCACTCTATGAATCTGCCTCAAAGTGAGATAAGACAGACAACACATTCTCCTACTTGTGTCTGCCTTAACCCATATTCAACAGCTCTGTCTCTGTGGCAATAGCCATTTCAAATGTTAGCAGAGAGAAAAGAAATTTGTTTTATAGGCTGCTACTAAATTTTAATGGGGAAAACCAACCCTCCTGATTTTAGATTTTCTCATCCTCTAAAGGTTTTTGAAGTGCATTTAAATTATTTCAAGATATGTTTAAATACTTTCATCATCTGTTTCTCAAAACAAAATTAAAAATTTGAGAACAATGTGCATATTCTTTCACTGTGGTTTCAAGAGAATTCAATAGATTCTTATACCTATATACAGGACTACTGTGTAGAACATGAAGGATGTTCTCCCTTGTACTTTAAAACATAAGACATATATGTAACTAGTAAATATGTATGAGATTTCTAAAATATATACTTTATTAAATATTTTTTTCTATTTAAAATAGCATTTTTTTAAAAAAAACAATGTTTCTGTGGGAGAAACCTGTACATTCTGAAATAGTATGCAGGAATGGTGTCCAGCATAAGAGCATGGCAGCATTTTAGAGAGCCCAGAAACTCACATGCATGGGGCATTCACACTACAGTCCCAATAAATCTTGGTAATAGAATTTCTGAAACAAATATTTTTGCTACAAACTGGCTCCCCCTACAACTTTGCTGCAGGCTTGTTGTGCTTCTCAGGATAATACAAAGGGTATTTTATCTGAAAATCTACCTTTCATGCAAGAAATCAATTAAGAACAGAATAGTTATTTCCAGTTCTTGATGAGTTCAGCATATGGCCCACAAACCAACTGATATTTTGGCTGTGTTTGGAAAACTTCCTATGATTTTATTTGGGAATTTTAATGCAAACATTTGAAGTCATAGCATTTACAATGCTGTGGGCAAAAATGAAATATTATAATTAAAATGTTGCATGGAGCCACCATGAAGACATAGTTGTATTTATCAATTATAAAATGGCAGAGTGCCATGTTAACATGAACTGGAGTTAACATGAGTCTCCCTGTTCTCTTTAACTGTTGTTTTAGAGAATGAAGATGAGCTCTATGACGTTCTTTGTAAAACACCCCATGCAAATTCAGTTTTCTTCTTTATTTTATCACTGTGCTATGGGCAGTCCTTGTTGTCCTGCTGAGGGGGAGAGACTACAGAAATTCTTAGGAAGAGTTTTGGTGGAGGAACAACAGTGGCATGATGGCACTGTCCATTGCAGGATGGACCTTTGTGGTTGTATACTGCAGAAATGCCTCTACAGCTGCTCATCCTCTCTTGCTTTCTGTTCAGGTCAGGGTTTCATCTGACTGAAGCAATAATAATGTGACTTTTGGTTTTGTACCAGAAGTCTGTCCTTGCTCACGTTTTACAGAACAGAAAGTTCTGGACCTGTGAGGCAGTTTCTGGAGGAATAGTGTCTTTTCTGCTGTGCTTATGACTCTATGACTATGTTGGGTTTATTTGCCTAGATTTATTCGCTTTAGTTGCTGATAAAAATAATTTCAGTTTATCCATTCTACTTTCAGACCCTGTTACCACTTGGTCCCAGTAATAGTTCAGCTGAAGAAAAAGTCGAAAAGCTTATGACTCCTATGTTGGGTTTATTTGCCTAGATTTATTCGCTTTAGTTGCTGATAAAAATAATTTCAGTTTATCCATATCTACTTTCAGACCCTGTTACCACTTGGTCCCAGTAATAGTTCAGCTGAAGAAAAAGTCGAAAAAAATCAGCCATTTTGAAACAGTTTATTTTGATATTTCTGAAATTAAACACATTCAGAAAGTTCACAGAGGGTTGGGTTTATTTGCCTAGATTTATTCGCTTTAGTTGCTGATAAAAATAATTTCAGTTTATCCATATCTACTTTCAGACCCTGTTACCACTTGGTCCCAGTAATAGTTCAGCTGAAGAAAAAGTCGAAAAAAATCAGCCATTTTGAAACAGTTTATTTTGATATTTCTGAAATTAAACACATTCAGAAAGTTCACAGAGGTACCATTTGAAAAAGCACTGTTTGACTCCAAGTTTTCCTGAATGACTTTGTGGATGATACAAAAGTGTTTGTGACAAATAAGTAATTTTTTAAGGTTGAACAATAAGGTAGATATGACTGCTGTGGAGAGACCTGTCTCACAATGTCTTTGTGTAACCATATCATCATCCCAGCAACAAACATTGACAGAAGCTTAAATCTGTTAGCACTTAGCACCTGTTTCAATGTGGAAAAGTTGAATAATTTTACTTCCACAGAAAATTTCTCAGCATCTTAAAATGGGTAGCTTCTAAATTCCCTTAAAGTCTTTTTCTTCAGAAAATGTTCTTTTAACATTATAACTGACATCAATATTACTTTGCCTTTAGTAAATGGTACATTACTACTTTAATATCCAAGCTGTTCACTGTGAGATAATGTCTCATTTACAGTGGAGGGACTCAATGGCTGTGTCTTTATGCCTCTGAAAGAGCAGCATCCCAGGACAGATGTAACACAGCATGGTTTGCCTCCTGCCAGCTTTCCATCTGTGTGGTACATCCTGCAGACTGCCTGAGGGACAGGCTTAATGCACACAAACATGCTGGGCAGCCTTGGACCTGCAAGTTCTCGTGTACTGGGAAGAATGTTTTCTTGTCCCAGCTAAAGCTGCTCTTGCAAGCTTACCATATTGAAGAGCTGAGTCTCTACAAGGCCAGTAGAAGTGCCTTTTAATGAATTTTATAGACATAGAACATTTGTCTTTATGATATATAGAGAAGAATGGGTTGTACATTTCCTTTTGTGTTTTGGAGGACATCAACCTTTCTGTGTTGCAGGATATTCCCTTTTCTGTTTATTCCCTTTGGTTCTTGGATGAAGAACTAAAAGCCCTACATTCACATCTCCATTTTTCTTCCTATTCATTTCTGCATCTTTTGGTTTTTTGATACTTCAATTATCTTGTTAGTCATGACAACATGGGGACATGCCTCACATTTTTAAATACTACAGGTAGCCATCAACACAGGATGATATGCCAGAATCATCAAACTCCTTTTCTAATAACATAATTATTGTTGTGTGTGAGTGCTGGTGAATTATGATGGGAAAGTAAACACAAAAAGACAGCTTTTACAACACAATTTGGAACAATGAATAGATTCAGCTGGCTTACCTGTGTTCATCCAAATTCTATGCTGAGGAAAGGTGGAATGAGTAAATGGCAGGGCAAGTCTTATTATTTATACATTGTTTATGTTTGTGACCTACAGGTGACATCCTGTTAGACAGACATTGTGTTTTGGTCAATGGAATAAAACCCACAATATTTGCCCATCCTTTTTTCCCCCAGTTTATGTTTTGCTAATGGATGGATTTATGGATACATGCTATTCATAATGGAATCTCTAGTGTATGTGGAACATCTATTTTCTCCATCTCTTCCCCACAGCAATAATAAGTTGCTTTTAGCATTGCAGAATTATATTCAAATCTTTCTAGGAAGGCTTCAATTACTTATAGACTGTTCTCACCATTCTGCTGTTTGTAATACTGCTTTGAAAAGCAAAGCTTTTCCCCCTATTTACAAAGCATTTTGCTGAATTCTCAGTTTTCTTTCTTATACATTACTCAGTGTCACTTACAAGGCCAAATCCTCCTGTATGTTATGCTAATACAAATAAGGTTGATGTATCTGCTTACTATGTGCCTCTGCAATTTTTTGAATGGAGACCATCTCCATATTAAAATGTCTGTGTTATCAAGGTCACAGACTCTGCAGTAACAGATCAACTCTGTCAATATAAATGAGGTCAGAACATATCTTTTTAATCTAAATGTATTCTTCTTCAGAGCTAAATTAAAAGACCATAATACCAGGGAATTCCTATGGGACCCTTTGTTTAGTTACGGGTCAGGTAAGGTTGCAGTACACCATTATTTTTCTTGACAAATTAAATTTTGCCATTTTTAGACTAGGACATCACACTTGATCAAATCTACCAATATTTTTGGTCTCCTTTTCATTGCAGTCCTCCTCTTTTCTCCAAGTTGACTAGAAATATATTTGCACATAGCAAACTCAGAAATGGTTTCATATGAATTAGGTAGGACTTGCTGCCTGTCCAAAAGCTGCCCCCAGCATAACAGACCTTCAGGGGATGCTAAGCTCAAAGCTCAGAAGGAAGCACAAGTCAGGAACCAAGACAAGACAAGATATTGTCGACCAGGTGATTGTTTATCTTTTCCTTTGTGAAATGCAATGCTTGATGAGCTAAGCTGCCTGCCTAGATGAGCTGAGCTGAACTGTCTAGATGAGAATTCAATATCTCTCACTGGGTCCCTGCACACATCCCCAGTTCTGCTGTTTTCTACCAGACGTTGTAGCTGATGTTCTGCTTAGAAACAGTAAGTCAGTGGTTTAGACAGTGAATTCTGGGCACTGCTTTTGTGTTGTATGACTGCACTGTAATTTTAGATTTTTTTCATAAAAGAAATTAACATATCCCATGCTTGTGTCTGATCCGAGACTGAGTAATTCAAAATTTTACTTTGAATTTAACTAGTTCAAATGGGACTTGACCAATTTTAGAAATTGAGAAGTCAGTAAAACCTCACACTGAGTTAAAATACTTGAAGACCTCTGCATATGCTTGTGATGTTTGTAAGTACTTTTCTTTGAATTCAAACCTTTTGTGGTTGACCATATTTCCTGGAACAGGTTACTTTAGCCTAATGAAACTAATTGCTAAACTGTACTGCTGAACTGCATCAGGTTGTGTGGCTAGGATGGAGTTAATTTCTTCTAAGTAGCTGGTACAGTGCTGTGTTTTGCATTCAGAATGAGAATAATGTTGATAACACCCTGATGTTTTGTTTTCTGCTAGGTTGCTTTTATCTTAAATCAAGGATATTTTCGTTCTTATGTCTCATGTTCTGCCAGTGAGAAAGTGCTCAAAAGAAACTGGGAGGGAGGATAGCTGGGAGAGGTGACCTGAACCAGCCAAAGGGATATTCCACACCATAGAATGTCATGTCCAGTACATAAATTGGGGGGAGGGGGAGGATTAACCTGGGGGCTGCTCTGTGTTCAGGAACAGGGGCTGGCATCAGTCCACAGGTGGTGAGCAATTGGATTGTGCATCACTTTTGTTGGCTTTCATTTTTTCTTTCCCTTTTTCTTATCCATTAGTATTTTATCTCATTTTTGTTCTCAACTATTAAACTGTTCTCATCTCAACCTATCTATTTGACTTCTGTTTCTCCTCCCCATTCCACCAGGGTGGAGGAAGCAGGAAGGAGGGAGTGTGAGTGGCTGTGGCTGGGGTCAAACCACAACAGCTGACATTCACTGTAGACCACAGCAGATAGATTCCCATTTAGATGAAAAATAGAGAGTAAAACACATTAATGTGGGATGCATTAAAGATGTTAAACTTATATGGTAAACATCTAACTGTGTGCTTTAATCTCTGAGAGACTATACAAAGGTTAAGCTTTCTGGAAGTTCCACTCAGAATTAAGGGATGCCCTCATTTCTGTGTGGGTGAATTTATTCAGATTCTCTTTTTCCTAATTTCATTTCTTATTTGAATTAAAAAAATATGTATGAATAAAAGCATTAAGATGTCTTGCTAAGTACATTCAGTGTTTGGGATTTGCTCAGGAACACTTTATTCTTTTTTTATTGTTCAGTCTGTGCCTCATCCTTTTACTTCATGTTCTTTGGAAAGCTGCTTCAAAGACAGAGTATTTACTTGACAGACTTTCCTATGACATGATCTCTGTGGTATCTGTTTGGAAAGCTTCTTCAAAGACAGACTATTTACTTGACAGACCTTCCTATGACATGATCTCTGTGGTATCTGAGTACTTCATAAACATTAACTAAGAAATCTTCACAGCACCCTTGGGAGGTGATGGCATGATATAATCTAAATTTGACTGATGAAAAACTGAGGGATTCTGATAAAGGCTTCCATTAAATTTGTGAGTCTACTCAGTGTAAGTCACATTTTCCAATTTCTAGACTATTTGCTGTGAAGCTGGGACTTAAAACACTGGTGGGCTCTGGAGCTGTCTGCAAGGAGGGATCTCCTTGGAGTCACAGCTGGCAAGATTCCTCTAGAAGTCACTTATAAAACTTGCAGCTCAGTTTATCTAAGCAACTATAGATTTGTGGGAGTACTTAGTTTGCATAAAATTTTGAAATATAGGTATTTTTTCCCAGTAGAAGAAATATTTGTAACATAAATGTAATTTCTCTGTCCCAGACCTTCCTTAAAGTCTGAGTGCCTGAATATTAGATATCTACATAAAATGGTAAAAATAATTTTCATGTGGTTAAAATACATTTAACGATGTTTTTACATGGGCAAAATATTCTAATAATACTTAGTATCCATCTTAGAATAGTAAAAATTATTTTCATGTGGTTAAAATACATTTAATGATGTTTTTACATGGGCAAAATATTATAATAATACTTAGTATCCATCTTAGAAATAACCAAGTCATTTGGGCTGAGGCAGATAAAAAGGATAAAAGATTTTTCTTGGATTCTGAATTTCTAAGTGCAATAAGAATGTAAAAATGATAAGAATGGATCAGTAATAACACATACAGAAATCTGATCATATTTTAGTAGTAGAAGGAAAAGGAGTATTCTATTAGTTAAATTGCTCTATTTAGGCACATTAATAATATTTTCATATATGTATGTATAACATGCATGTACATATTATATATATATAAATCTCACCTTTTGCTTACACTGACTGACCAAATGTTAAATGAAAGTTTTTAAGATTTTTGCACTACTTGCAATTAATTTAATTTAAATTAATTAGTTAAGTCAAAGACCAGTAGTCCAGAAGAACATCTTGCTTGATCTTGTTTACATTACATATCATCAGGCAAGACCAAATAATGCTTGCCACATGCAACAATGAATTGAGTTTTCTGCAGTAAAGGGTCATGGACAGAGTAGAATTATTCTCTTTAAGTCATAAATTGTGAAAAATGAGGGGCTTTGCTATCCTCAGTGGAGAGGAAGTTTATTTCCC